>NW_025999898.1:2339429-2386609 GCF_001458135.2 Marmota marmota marmota
GATATGAGGATGGCCACCCCTGCTTGCTTACGAGGACCGTGTGCGTGGTATATTTTTTCCCAACCTTTCACCTTCAGCCTGTGTATGTCTTTTCCAATCAGATGTGTCTCCTGGAGGCAGAATATTGTTGGATTTGTTTTTTTAATCCATGTTACCAGCCTTGCAGTGTCAGTCTTCTAGCTATAAATTCTTTTAACTTTTGTTTATCGTGGAAGGTTTTTATTTTTATCATCAAATCTAAAGCTTAATTTTGCTGAATATGAGAATTTTGGTTGGCACCCATTATCTTTCAGATCTTGATATATATTGTTCCAGGATCTTCTAGCTTTCAGGGTGAGTCTCCTGGAGGCAGCAGGAGACCCAACAATAGCTGCCTCCAGGAGACTCATCATCCTAATTGTTTTTTTTTTCTATACGTAATCTGATTTCTTTCTCTCGTGGCTTTTAAAGTTCTCTTCTTATTCTGTATGTTGGGCATTTTCATTATAATGTGCCTTGGTGTGGGTCGGTTGTGATTTTGTACATTTGGCATCCTGTAGGCTTCTTGAATTTGGATTTCCAATTCATTCTTTATGTTTGGAAAGTTTTCTGATATTACTTCATTAAATAGATTTTTCATTCCTTAGGTTTAGACCTCTATGCCTTCCTCTATCCCAATAACTCTTAAATTTAGTCTTTTTATGCTATCCCATAATATTTGAGTATTCTGCTCATGATTTATTTTTCACATTTTCACTGTGTGGTCTATGTTCTTTTCAAGATGATTTATTTGATCTTCATTGTCAGATGTCCTATCTTCTAAGTAGTCTACTTTGTTGGTGATGCTTTCATTTGAGTTTTAAGTTGGTTTATTATTTCTTTCATTTCAAGCATTTGTGATTGGTTTTTTTGTAGAACCTCTATCTCCCTGTTGAGGTAATCTTGTTGAAGTGATCTTTCACTGCATGTATTTGTTCTCTTATGTCTTATTTGAGATTCCAAAACATTTTAACCATGTGTATCCTGAACTCTTTCTCTGTCTTTTTTCTGTTGTAGCTGTCAATGATTCTAATGATGTTGTGTCTTGATTTGTTTGGGGTACTTTTTCCCTTGTCTTTTCATGTTGCTTGTGTGTCTTCCTTTTCAACTCTGTAGTTTGGGGGTGTTATTAATTTTACCCTGTAGATTTGCAGTGTTCTTGTAGGGTTCCAAAATCCCTCCTTTGGGGGGAAGGACAATGTTATCAAATCCCAATATCAACAATAAATCACCTATGATCAAATATTGTTATTACAACATTTACAGTTTAGTCTCAATGTACAGAAATGTTGGATTCAATTATTATTTAAAATATAATCAGTAGTTTCATAAAAAGGTTTATAGTTTCTGATGGTGGACAATGAACTGGTTGTGGGGCATAGGGTGATATGCTGAGGGGGAAAATGTAAGGGTATAGAGTTAATATACCTTAGGAAATGTGAAAGAGAAATCTAATGAAGAGAGTTAGTAGGAAGAGAATAGATAGGAAGTAATTGGGGTAGATAAATATGTGGGAAGACTGTAGAGTACATAAAGCAAACACACATATGTATTTAGAAAAATACAGGATGTTAAAATAATAAAATTTGGAGGGCAAAATAAAAATGAAAGAAGAAATAAGAGGGTAAAAAGGCATGTACAACACCTCTATATTATATTATTCAGATGATTCAGTTCTCAAAATCCTATTTCATGCAAAGTTCTTGGTTTCACATATATTGGGAATTTGAGGGCTGAAGGATATAGGGGTAGAAAAGGAGGTGAAAAAATACTCAAAAGAAGAAACCAGGGTTGTTTCTAGCTTTAGAGATTGTATCTTTTCTGTTTCTCTTCTCATCCAATAGGTTGAGTTATCTGTTTTAAGCTGGTTTTAGGGTGGTGTAGGTAACCAGGCTGGGAAGACCTTTCCTAGTGAATGGCGTGTGGAAGCTGGGAGTGCCTCCCACCAGTCCCTGCAGGGAGACTGCACCTCACGGGTCTCTTCTTGGGACTGCTCACATGACTTGAGCGCTCAGTATTGTTTCCCTCTCTTGCCTGGAGATCTACCAGCTCCTGGTCTCTCTGTTATATTCCAAACTTTAGTCCCATCCCTTCTCACTTAGCAGTTCCCATCTGTGGGACCCCACACACCCAGGATCACACCAGGTGGGTGGCGCCCTGGTCGCACTGCACACCTACCCAACTGGGAGCTGTTTCTGGGTTGAGTGGTCACTGTTCCAAGTTATCACTGCTGGGGAGGGTAAGGGAGTTGGATACCTGGTACCTGGCCAGATGAAGATACAATCTGAGAGCTGCTCTCACCAAATATGGTGAGAAAGGTTATCCAAGATGGAGGAGGTCTGCTTCCTGTGCTGGGTTGTTTGGTGAGGTGGGTGGAGCCAGGTGGGTAGGTAGTAGCCAAGTGACCTGCATGAGAGCGGAGCACAGTCTGGAGTTCTGCAGAGGTGCTGATAGGTGATTCTGCTAAGCCACTTGAGAGCTGCGTGTGGACCAGAACTGCAGGATTTGGGCTTTGGGAGCCAGAGGTCTGGAGTCCTACTCAAATGCTGAGGCTCTGAGCCCTATGCAGGGGTCACAGCGCTGATGATTTCTGCAGAGATCAGCTGCATAAGAGTCCTCTTACACTCTCTGAGGTGCAGTATTGTGACTAGGTGATATATGGGTCACAGAGCAACACAGGTTGCTGCCTCCCTCTGGCCCACCATCTTGGAATCCCTCAAGTACCTGAGGTTCTATTTTCAACAGGTTCTAACCTGTTAATGATGTCTTCAAGTGAGTTTTTAATTTTATTGATTGTGTCTTTTATTTCTAATGTGATCTGCCCTTTTTTCTCTTCATAATTTCTGTTTCTTTAGTAAAATGGACTTTTATTTCCTGAAATTGCTCTCTTAATTCCTGACTTAGAATTTATTTTAGTTCAATGAGCATTTTCAACCAGTTTTTTTTTGGAATCTTCTAGTTTTTTTCCACTTCATTTCTTCATGTTTTCAGGTCTTTGATTTGCACATCAATTGATGTGGATTCCCCTACTTCTTTTTTGTGTGTGTATGTCCTTTTGTGTGTAATTATTTCGTTTATTCTGGGACTTCTCTCTGATTTTGATTAGATGCCACTTATTTTATTTATTCTGGGACTTCTCTTTGATGAATGATTAGATGCTAAGGGGTTTACCTGAGGCCACTCTCTGATTGCTGAGTCCTTATTGTTAGTTTGGGGCTTTTGTTTCCTCATGACTTTGAATTAGAGTAATGTCAGGGTTTAAGTACAGTAGATAGGGTGTAGTCTGAGATTCACTGTTGCTTGGTTTAGATGTGCATACTTCTCAGCTGCAGGATCCCTACTCTAATCTTGAAGTGTCCTAATCTCTTTCCAGGCCCTCTTAGGTGGGAACCAGGAGTGGCACTAATGTCAGAAACAATTTAAGTTAAATATTTCTGTAATACTATAAGCCCCATATGTTTGAATTGTGGGGTTAGCATTTAACAACAGTCCAATAATAAGAAAACTTGTAAACTAATCAGGAATTTAACAACAGAATTGTCTGGCATGTTAATTATCACCCCAACTTTAATGAGGTTATAATTATATAGTCTAATTATTAGTTTTGGGTTTTGCCTCTGCTATTCTTTGTATTAAAGTATAGTTGAATATTGAGGGTAATTAATTTATGTGAGAAGCAAGATGTGCTGTCTTTTGGTTGCGTTTATTTCAGCAGCAGCATCTCTAAAATGTCAACCTTTAATGTCCCTATAGGTTCCCAGCACCTCACAGGATGGGGCAAAATAACAATTGTAGCAACAATTGAAAACAACAAATATACACAGTATTAAAATAAATACCCAGGTACTACTATGACATTCTCAACATTGATTGCCACCAATAAAGAGAAATTATGGGTTTAGGAATTGTCAATGATGATACCAATATCCATGAACTAGAGAAAGCTTTAAAACAAACATCAAAACTGTCAACCATATTAGCTATAGCAATAATGATTGCATCAGTATTCATGGGGTGGAGGAAGGAGTTATATAAGCCAGTTAGTTCTGAAAGATGATAAAAATAGTTAATTACAGGAAAATATAATGTATTAGGAAGTTTTAAAAGATTGCTCAATTTAAAAATGTGAGCAGAGAAAATGCAGAGGTGATATAGCAGGTGATGTTTATATGGGAGGAGGGGGAAAATAGAAGAATCAAAGCACTGGGAGAGACAGAGAGAGAGGAAGAGGGAGAGGGAGAGGGAGAGGGAAAGAGAGGTGGGGGGAGAGAGAAAATAGAATTTGATTATTAGCAGGAGAAGAGAGAAAGAGAAATAAGAGAAATAAACAAATGAAAATAATACAAAACCAAACCAAAATATACACTACAAAAAACTCAAACCCTCAAAAGACAAGGCTAGGAAAGAATAATTATATTGAAAATGCTAAAAATAAGAGGAAAAGAAACAAGTGCACTATATATGAACCTATTAGCACAGCCAGATTTCACACATGTGCTTGCATGCATGCTCTCTCTTACACACTCATACATGGAAAGAATAAAAATTAAAAAAAATTAAAAATATTAATGAAGTACAAATGAACCTTCTTCATTGGGGTGGCCAAAATAGTTGACCATATTGGGTGATCACTGTTTATGTTCAACAATCATTCTTTTCTATACTTGAGTTATGTACTAATATAGAGAGAAAGGGTGGGTGTGTAAACACCTTCCTGTTTTTGTGTTGCTCTCTGAGCTGCCTTGTGGAGTGGCCTAAGATTGAAGCTGTTTGATATGACTCAACTTCCCTTCCCACCAGTATATGGTGAAATGGGTTAGGAAGTACTGCTGGTTGGCTTTTTGTCCATTCAGGTCATGTTGGTGTCTTCCCATGGTACAGCTTCTGTAGAGTTTTGTGAAGGAAATGAGTTTCCAGCAGGTGAGGCTAAGGTCTAATCAGAACTCAGGAGCTTTTGGGGTGGTGTCTCTTTTGGGAAAATTTGATCAACCAACCTCTAGGGCTTTACAGTAACGAATCTCTGATATAGGTCTGGTTCTCAGGAGCCTCCCAAGATATTCAATCTTGGGGTGGGGAAAGTCAATACTCTCCTCACAGATGCCCATAAGCATAGCCTTCTCAGGTTTGGTCCCTGAGTGTATTAACCCCCATATTCTCAGACTTGCTTCACATGAGCTGCCAAACACAAAGGAGAAGTGAGTCAGGTTCCTTCTCACCCTCTGACTTCAATCCTCCTAGGTATAGTCTACTCTGCACCTGTTTCACTCACGTTGCACCAGGTACATCCTAAGGTCACATGATAGGTACCTGTAAGAATATTGTGGCAGAGTTTTTTTTTCTTATCTCTCAGATCCCAGTCACTGCTATAGCATGATCACCCAAGATGGCCCCACTGCAGCTGTCCATGGCTAGTTGAGATACACAGCACTTTTCAAGGACCAGTGCACAGTGCAGCCCCAGGATCAGCTAAAATCAGGCAATGTTTATGCATCAAATTTTTCTGTACCAAAACTGTGTTCTTCCCTCTGTCTCTGGTGCATCTCTACTGGGGGCACAGTGTGGCATCTGGGTCAGCTCCAATGTATTCTTTCCTCTATGTTTATAGTACCCAAATTTCCAAGTCTCTAAGCCATTTTGAGTGTCCAATATTGAATTTTAGTGAAATCTCTGTTTCATCCACTTTCCTGGGAAACTATACACCTGCAGCTCTGATCCAGAGCCATGATGTAGCTTGGAATGAATCTTTCCTCTACTCTGCCATTGTCTGTCTCCAAATATTTATTTATTTATTTATTTATTTATCTATCTATCTTTTTCCATATACTATTTCATCATATTGTATTAGTCTTTTGCTTTTTTCTATTATTCATGCTTTTGTGTGTGTGTGTGTGTATGTGTGTGTGTGAGTGCACATAAATAAGTTTGAGAAATATGGTATATCCTTGTAATTTTACTTTCACATTAATGGATTCCTTCTACACTTGTTTATTATTGAGTTTTAATGTGTCCTAAATGTGGGGATCAAGTATACATAAGTTCAAGTTGATTTGTTCTTACAATTGCCAGTTTGCTAATACCTTGGTTCTGACTCCTCTTTTCTCCATATATTTACTTTATTCCCTCACTAAAAGCCTAATTTTTATGTTCTTACTTTCTCTCTTTATTTTATTACTTTCAGTTAACCTTTTATGCTTGTTACTTGATAGTCGACATTTGCTCCCTACATCTTATCTCTCCTCTGGTCACTTGTAAAAAATATTTCAAAATTTCTCCCATCTTCCTTGTTTTCCTATTACTTAAGAAACTATAATTCCACAGCAAAACAGAATTATATAGGTTATTCAATCCATACCCCATTCATGTTGAGGTGTTTATTAATATTTACTAAAAATAACATAGTAGACACTTAATGTAAAAGGCTGGGACTAATTCACAGTTTTGTCTTGCTGAATTATTGACCCCACCTTTCCTATGTACATAACAACTAATGTTACAGAAATCAAAGTAGACCCCAAACATTTATTTTTATACATCATTTACTGACATTAGGGCTACTCCTAGCTTCCCTTCCCTTCCAGGAGGGGCTGGAATGTGACTGAAACACTTCAAGATTATAGAGTATAGATACTGATGCTGAGAAATTCTTATGTCTAGCCAAACAAAAATGAATCTCACCATACATAAGATCTAACACAACCTGAGATTACACATTATTTCAACACATAGAATAGGGGAAACAAAATCACCCAGAAAAAAAGACAGATTTTAAGGGTGAACAATAAGAGAGAAACTTCAGATCCCCTCCTTGACATCTACACATATATCAAAACAAAGAGAAATCCCAGAATTCACACACACACACACACACACACACTCATATAAAAGAGAAAAGGGATGCCATCTGAAGCATAAGCCCAGGACCTCTGAAAACATGAGTAAACAGGCAAAAAATGTACCCCCAAAGCTCATGATACTCAAACAAAGTATTCTACAGATATGGAAGAGGATAAAATTCCAGAGAAAAATTATTAAAACTGATTATTAAAATGTTCAATGATCTATGCTGTTTTTGCTCTGTAGTATAGGTTAAGGTCTGGTATAGTGATGCTACCTGCTTCACTCTTCCTGCTAAGGATTGCTTTAGCTATTCTGGGTCTCTTATTTTTACAGATGAATTTTATGATTGCTTTTTCTATTTCTATGAGGAGTACCATTGGGATTTTGATCAGAACTGCATTAAATCTCTATAGTGCTTTTTGTTAGTATGATCATTTTGATAATATTAATTCTGCCTATCCAAGAGCAAGGTAGATCTTTCCATCACTGGTAGACCAATGGTACAGAATAGAGAACACAGAGACTAACCCACAAAATTGCAATTATCTTATATTAGACAAAGGTGCCCAAAACATGCATTGGAGAAAAGATAGCCTCTTCAACAAATGTTGCTGGGAAAACTGGAAACCCATATGCAACAAAATGAAATTAAACCCTTAGCTCTCACCATACACAAAACTCAACTCAAAGGAATTAAACCAGAGACTCTGCATCTAATAGAAGAAAAAGTAGGCCCTAATCTTCATCATGTGGAATTAGGCCCCAACTTCCTTAATAAGACTCCTGTAACACAAGAATTAAAACCAAGAATCAATAAATGGAATGAATTCAAACTAAAAAGTTTCTTTTCAGCAAAAAAAAATCAATGAGGTGAATAGAGTGCCTACACCTTGGGAGCAAAATTTTACCCCTCACTCATCAGATAGAGCATTAATCTCTAGGGTATACAAAGAACACAAAAAGATAAACACCAAAAAGCCAAATAACCCAATCAACAAATGGCCAAGAACCTGAAAAAATACTTCTCAGAAGATGATATACAATCAATCAACAAATATATGAAAAAATGTTCATCATCTCTAACAATTAAAGAAATGCAAATAAAAACTATTCTAAGATATCATCTCATTCCAGTCAGAATAGCAGCTATTGTGAAGACAAACAACAATAAGTGTTGGTGAGAATGTGGGGAAAAAGTACACTCATACATTGCTGGTGGGACTGCAAATTGGTGTAGTCAATATGGAAGGCAATATGGAGACTCCTTGGAAAACTGGGAATGGAACCACCATTTGACCCAGCTATCACTCTCCTTGGTCTATACCTAAAGAACTTAGGTATAAGTCGTAAAAACAGTATGCTACAGGGACACAACCACATTCAATGTTTATAGTAGCACAATTCACAATGGCTAAACTATGGAACCAACCTAGATGCCCTTCAGTAGATGAATGGATAAAAACAATGTGGCATTCCAATACACAATGGAATATTACTCAGCAATGAAAGAGAATAAAATCATGGCATTTGTAGGTAAATGGATAGAGTTGGAAAAGATAATGCTAAGTGAATTTAGTCAATCCCAAGAAACTAAATGCTGAATGTTTTCTCTGATATAAAGAGGTTGACTCATAGTGGAGCATAAGGAGGCTGACTCATAATGGGGTACTGAGGGGAAGCATGGGAGGGATAGAGAACCTTTAGATAGGGCAGAGGAATAGGAGGGGAAGAGAGGAAGCAGGGGGTTAGCAAAGATGATGGAATGTGATGGACATCATTATCCAAAGTACATGTATGAAGACATAAATTGGTGTGAACATACATTATGTACAATCAGAGATACGAAAAATTGTGCTGTATGTGTGTAATAAGAATTATAATGCATTCTGCTGTAATTTATTTTTTAAAAAATTAATTAAAAAGATTTAGAAAAATAAACAAATACAAGAAAAAAATGTTCAATGAACTAAAAGAATAATGCATTAATAACTAAGAAATGCATTAAGGGAGCAAGCATAAGATATAAAAGACCATTTTTATAAGTAAATAGAAATATTGAAAATAAATACATCAGCAATCCTGGAAGTAAAAGACACAATGAGTTAAAAATTAAAAATTCACTTGAAAGCACTACCAACAGATTAGTTTGCATAGAAAAGAGAATTTCAGTGCTTTGATGACAGAAACTCAGTCCTTGAAGACAGGTTACATGAAATTGAGTACACAGAATACAATAAAGGGAAAAATAATATAACATGATCAGAATGTATAAGAATTGTGGAACAACATTAATAGACCAAACGTGAGAGTCATTATGTCAGAAGAGAACATGGAGATACAAGCTAAAGGCATTAAGAATATTTTCAATGATGTAATCATAGAAACCGTCTTTCATGTCAGAAAGGAAATAGACATTCACATACAGGAGGCAAACAGAATACCAAACAGACTTGACCGTAAGAGAAGTTCTCCAAGACACATAATCAAAATGCCTAATGTAGAATATAAGAAAAAATTTATTGAAAGCTGACAGAAATACCATGTCACACAAAGGCTCACATTTGACTTCTGAATTCAGGTACTAAAAGCAAGGAGAGCCTGGAATAAGATATTCCAAGTTTTAAAAGAAACAATTGCCAACCAAAATTGTTATGCCTAGCAAAACTCTCTTTTATATTTTAGAGAGGATTAAAATTTTTCATGACTAAGATATGAAAGAATATATCAAAACCATGTTATACCAAAGAACTCTCAAAGATCAATTACACAGAGAGAAACCCCAAAACAAAATCCAAAACTCTCAAGTAAGTAAAGTACAATAGAAGACTAATCAGCTGAATGAGAATCAAGAAAGAATTAAATATAAAAGAAGCCCAAATAGCAGAAAACCACAAAAATATATCCCTAATCACACTGAATATAAGTTGCCACAGTCTGGCTGGGCACGAATATCCGAGCCGCCACAAAGCCTTGTAGGTTCAAACAGCAACTACTTTATTTCAACTGTCACCGGCACTGCACCGTGCGCTTTTTGGCCAACACCACCCATGCGGCCTTCTCCTGGGACACACCACACACCAACCGGAAATCCCTCCTCCAGAAATACCTCCTCTGGCACTCCCCCAACCAATGGGAACTCTTCAGGAATCCCTGTGAGAACTCCAAAGTAGCACGAGTCGCGGGCGCCCAAGTTGCCTGGGTGCCCGAGGCAGCAAGAGCCATCCCATTGCCCGACAGTAAAGGTCAAATATACAGTACAATCAATCCAGCATCACAGCAATTATATACCGCTTAACTCAAATCATCATCTCAAAGGTTCACTGGCTTCACCTTTCAAACATTCCCTCTGGCAAATGCCGGGTGTCATTCTGACCAGCCGGCTCTCAACAATAAGTTGTCTCAAGTCTCCAATTAAAAGACATGGAGTAGTTTGAGGTCATTTATTTTTTTACTTTTTCTTTTTTTAATGAATGAACCCAATTCAATCAACTTTCCTCTTAGCAATGCCTTCAAAGTGTCCCAGAGATTTTGGTATGTTGAATTGTTGAATTCACCTCTAAGAATATTTTTGTCTCCTCTCTGATATCTTTTGTTATCCATGCATCATTCAATAATGTATTATTTAGTCTTCAGGTGCTGTAGTAGCTCCTATTATTTATTTTATCATTTATTTCTCCTTTCATTCCATTATGGTCTGATAGAATGCAGGGTACTATCTCATTTTTTTTAATATTTGCTAAGACTTGCTTTGTGGCATAACATATGGTCTATTTTAGAGAAAGTTTCATGTGCTGCTGAGAAAAAAGTGTATTTGCTCACTGATGTATGGACTATTCTATATATGCCTGTTAAGTCTAAATTATTGATTGTATTATTGATGCCTATAGCTTCTTTGTTTAGTTTTGTTTGGAAGATCTACCCAGTGGTGAGAGAGGTGTTTAAATTCACCCAGTGAATTATTGTGTTGTTGTCTATTTGATTCTTGAAATTTAGAAGGCTTTGTTTGATACACATTGATGCTCCATTGTTTGGGGCATAAATATTTATGATTGTTATGTCTTGTTGATGTATGATTCCCTTAAACAGTATGCAATGTCCTTCTTTATCCCTTCTGACTGACTTTGGTTTCAAGTCCACTTTACCTGATATGAGAATGGAAACACTTGCTTGTTTATGTTGTCCATGTGAGTGGTATGCTTTTCCCCATCCTTTCACCTGCAATCTGTGTATGTCTTTTCCTAAAAGATGAGAGTCTCTTGAAGGCAGCATATTGTTGGGTCTTTTTAAAAATCCAGTCAGTCAGTCTACGTGTTTTAATTGATGAGTTTAGGCCATTAACATTTGGGATTACTATTAGAATATGGTTTGTATTCCCAGACATTTTGTTCTGTTTTTGGTTTTTACTTGAGTTGGTTTCTCCTTTAATTAGCTTTTCCTTTAGTGTAGTTCCTCCCTTTGCCAATTTTCATTTCCTCCTCATGGAATATTCTGTCAAGGATATTCTCTAGTGTCAGCTTTCTTGTATATTCTTTTAACTTTTATTTATCATGAAAGATTTTTATTTTGCAATCAAATCTGAAGCTTAATTTTGCTGCATATAAGATTCTTGGTTGGCACCCATTTATTTCCCCAGAGGTTACTATATATTGTTCCAGGATTTCCTAGCTTTGAGGAACTGGGTTAAGAAATCTCCTCATATTCAAATTGGTGTCACCCTATATGTAACTTTTCTCTTGCAGTTTTTAAATTCTATCCTTATTCTGTATGCTAGGCACTTTTATTATAATGTGCTTGGTTTAGATCTGTTGTAATTTTGGGAATACATTTAACAAAGAAGTGAAAGACCTCTACAATGAAAACTACATAATACTATAGATAGAAATTGAAACAGATCTTAAAAGATGGAAAGATATCCCATGTTCTTGAATAGGCAGAATTAATATTGTCAAAATGGCCAAACTACCAAAGGCATTATGCAGATTTAGTGCATTTACAATTAAAATTTCAAGAACATATCTCATAGAAATAGAAAAATCAATCATGAAATTTATTTGGGAAAATAAGGACCAAGAATAGCTAAAGCAATCCTTACCAAGAAAAGTAAAGCAAGAGGCATCACATACCAGACCTTAACTATACTACAAAACCTATAGTAACAAAATAGACATGTAGATTATTGGTACAGAATAGAAAACAGGAACAAATCCACTTAAATATAGTTATCTTATACTTGACAAAGGCGTTAAAAACATACATTGGCAAAAAGATAACCTCTTAAACATATGGCTTTAGAAAACTGGAAATCTGTATGCAGCAAATTGAAGTTAAATCACTGACTCATCTTGCACAAAACTCAACTCAAACTGGATCAAGAACCTAGGAATTAGACCAGAGACCCTGTGCCTAATAGAACAAAAATAGGCCCAAATATTCACAATGTCAGATTAGGTCCCAACAAGACTCCTAAAATGAAAGAAATAAAAACCAAGAATTAATAAATGGGATTGGATCAAACTAAAAAGCTTCTTTCAGCAAAGGAAACAATAATGTAAAGAGAGCGCTTACAGAGAAGGATAACATCTTTACTACATGCATATCAGATAGAGAACTAATTGCAGGATATATAAAGAACTCAAAAGACTCAACAGCAAAAGACTAAATAATCCAGTCAATAAATGGGCTAAGGAAATGAACAAACAGTTCACAGAAGAAGATGTACAATTGGTCAAAAAACATGAAAAAATTTTCAACTTCACTAGTACTGAGAAATGCAAATCAAACTACTCTAAGATTTCATCTCACTCTAGTTAGAATGGCAATTATCAAGAATACAAACAACAAAGGCTTGCTTAGGATGTGGGGAAAAAGATACACTCATACATGGCTGGTGGCACTGCAAATTGGTGCAACTACTCTGGATAGCAGTATAAAAATTCCTTTAAAAACTTAGAATGTAACCACTATTTGACCCACTATCCCACTCCTTGATCTATACCCAAAGAACTTAAAATCACCATACTATAATGACACAGATGCAATGTTTATATCAGCTCAATTCATAATAGCAAAACTATGGAACCCTTCAATAGATGAATGGATAAATAATCTGTAGTATATATACACAGGGACTATTACCCAGCATTCAAGGAGAATACAGTTATGACATTTATCTTTGTGCATCAATCATTGGTTACCCCTAGCTCACCCCTCCTTCAAGGACGTGCTGGAATATAACTGGAACACTTCAAGATTACAGAGTATAGATTGCTGCAGAGAAATTCTTACAATCTAGCCAAACAAAAATGAATCTCACTGCACACAAGATCTAACTCTACCTGAGTCTAAACATCACTCAGTTTGTAGAAGTGGGGATACAAAATCACCCAGACAAAGAACAGATTTTAAGGGTGAACAATGAGAGGGAAAGTTCAGATCTCCTCTCTTGACATCTACACATATATAAAACCCAGATAAATACCATAATTAGAAAAAACTACACAAACAAAAGCACCTATAAAAGAGAAAAGGGAATGCACCTCAACTGAAGCATAAGTCCAAGACCTCCGAAAACATGAGAAAACTGGCAAACAATCGATTCCCAAAGTTCACAATGCTTCAATAAAATATTTAACATATATGAAAGATGATAAAATTCCAAAGATATATCATAAAACTGATTATTAAAATGTTAAATGAACTAAAAGAAGATCTAAGGAATTCATTAAGAGAGCAAATATAAGAGAAAAAAGGCCATTTCAGTAAATAAATAGAAATATTGAAAAAAATAAATCAGAATTTCTGTAAATAAAAGATGCAATGAATCAAATAAAAATTCACTTGAAAGCATCACCAACAGATTATGTTGCATAGAAATCAGAATTTTAGTGCTTTGGGAACAGAACCTCAGGCCTTGAAGACAGGTTACTTGAGTTTGCACAGATTACAATAAAGAAAAAATTATAATATAACACGATCAGAATGTATAATAATTGTGTGACATTAAGATACCAAACCTGAGAGCCATTGTGACAGAAGAAAATATGGAGAGACAAGCTAAAGACATTAACAATATTTTCAATGTTACAGTTGCAGAAAATTTCTTTCACATCAGAAAGGAGACAGACATCCACATACAGGAATCTTGCAGAACTCCAAACAGACCTGACCATAGAGAAGTTCTCCAAGACACATCCTGATCAAAATGCCTAAAGTAGAAAATAAGAAAAACATTCAAAGATAACAGAAACATCATGTCACATGAAGAGGCAAACTAACAAGACTAACATTTGACTTCTGAATTCAGACACTAAAACCAAGGAGGGCCTGGAATAAGATATTTCAAGTTTTAAAAGAGAATAATTGCTAGCCAAAATTGCCATACCAAGCAAAACTTTCTTTCATATTTGATGGGGGAATAAAAAATTTCCATGACAAAAATAAAACTAAAAGAATACATCAAAATCATACCACACCAAAGAATTCTCAAAGATAAATTATAGTACGAGGAATCACAATACAAAACCCAAAACTCTCAAATAAGTGAAGAGCAATCAAAGACTAATCAGCTGAATGAGAATCAAGAAAAAATTAAATATAACAAAAATCCAAAATATCCATATCCAAACACATATCCATAATCACACTGAATATAAATTGTCTCAACTCTCCAATTAAAAGACATAGAGTAGCAGAATGAATCAAGGTCAAACTATATGCTGTTTTCTCTGAGAAACTCACCTCATAAGCAAGAGCACACACAGGCTGAAGGTAAATGGATAGGAAAAAATATTCCATGCAAATAGAGTTTGAAAACAAGACAGAGAAACTATCCATTAGTTTGACAATGCTGATTTCAAGCAAAAATTAATCAGAAGAGACAAAGAAAGCCATTGCATCCTGGCAAAGTGAGTAATCCAATAAGAAGATATAATGATAGTAAATATTTATGCTCCAAATTTTAGCACACACAATTGCGCATGCACGTGCTCACACACACACACACACACACACACACATGATAATCCTTGATGTTAAATCCAAGATAAACCCCAATATAATTTCACTTGGTGATTTCAACACACTCTAATCACCAATACACAGGTCATTGAAGCATAAAATCAGTAAATATATTTCCAACATAAATTATTCTATAAATCAAATGGATCTAATAAACATTTATAAAATATTTATCCTCAAACAGCTGAATTCACTATCTTCTCAACAGCTCATAGAATGTATTACCAAATAGACCACACTCTAGGTCACAATATAAGTCTCAGCAAATCCAAAAAGATCAATGTAATCACATGTATTCTATCTGATAATAATGGAATGAAACTAGAAATCACCAGAAAGTAAATAATAATAAACCACAAAACAGATGGAGATTAAGCAATACTATTTTAAATGAAGAATGGATCAAAGAAGAAAACAAAGAAGAAATCAATAAATTCTTAGAAAAAATAAAACAAGAATGCAACATATCAAAATATTTGGGATTGTATGGAAGTAGCACTAAGAGGAAAATTCACTGCTTTGAGTGCCTATTTAAAAACTAGGGAGATTCCCCCCAAATTAGCTAATGATCCACCTCAAAATCTTAGAATAAGAATAACAAAAGAATTCCAAAGTCAGTAAAAGAAATAATAAGAATCAGAACTGATATTAATGAAATTGAAAATAAAAATAAATACACAGAATCAACAACAAAGAGTTGGTTCTTCAAAAAGATAAATATGATTGATAAACCCTTAGCCAAACTAAGAAGACAGAGAGAGAGAATGAAAGAAAACTTAAATCAGCAAAATTAGAGATGAAAAAGATATAACCACAGTCCCTTCTGAATGCCAGAGAATAATCAGAAATTATTTTGAAAAGTTATACTTCCATAACTGCAAAATTGACATATTTCTAGACACATATGGCTTGCTCTATATTAGGAAGATATAGAAAACTTAAACATACAAATATCAAGTAATGAATTTGAAAACAATTAAAAGAACTACCAACAAAAAACAGCCAAGGACCAGATGGATTCTCAGCAGATTTCTACCAGACCTTTAATGAAGAATTAACTTCGAGTCTTTGCAAATTATTCCAAGAATTTGAAGGGAAAGGAAAACTCCCAAACACAGTATATGAAGCTTGTATAACCCCAATTCCAAAGCCAGAGAAAGACCCATCTAGAAAACTACAGACCAATGTCTCTGATAAACATAGATTAAAAAATACTTAAAATATTATCAAACTGCATTCAAAAAATATACTAAGAAGCTAATACTCCATGACCAAGTGGATTTCTCCCACTTGGATGCAAGGTTGGTTCAACATATGCAAATCAATTCACCAATTAAATAGAATTAAGAAGAATCACATGATCCATCTCAATAGATGCAGAAAAAGACCTTTGATAAAATACAGAAACCACACATGTTAAAAACACTGGAGAAAATAGGAATAGAAGAAACTTACCTCAATATTACAAAGGCTGTATAAAGAAATCCAAAGCTGACATAAAATTGAAAAAGAGAAAACTTGAAAGCTTTTTCTCTAAAATTGGAAACAAGGCAAGGATTTCCACTCTTGCCATGTCTATTCAATATAGTTTTGAAACTCTAGCCATGGAAATAGGTAAAGGAAATAAATTGGAGGAAATAAAAATAGCAAAATAAGAAGTCAAATTATTACTACTTGATGATGACATGATCCTATATCCAGATGACCCAAATATTTCCTCCAGGAGATACCTTGAATTATAAATAAATTGAGCAAAATATTAGAATATAATATTAACACTGATAAGTTAGTAGCTTTTCTATACTCCAACAATGATTCAACTGGGGATGAAATCAGGAAAACCACCCCCTTCATAAAACGTTTTTTTAAATGCCCAATAATTAATTAACCCACAAGGTGAATGATCTCCATCATGAAAGGTATAGAACACTTAAGTAAGAAATAGAAGACCTCAAAAAATGGAAAGACCTCCTATGTAATTAGATGGGCAGACTTAATATGGTCAAAATGGCCATACCACCAAAAGCAATATACAAATTCAATGCAATCCCATAAATATACCAATGACATTCTTCACATAACTAAATTAACCAGGACTAAAATTTATTTGGAAGAATAAAAGACCCAGAATAGCCAAAATAATTCTGAATAAGAAAAGTAATTAAAAAGACATCAAAAAACATGATTCTAAATCATTGTACAGAGCTATAAATACCAAAAATATCATGGTATTGGCATAGAAGTATACATGAAGACCAGTGAAATAGAATAGAAGACACAAAGATAAACCACTTTTACAACCATCTTATACTTGCCAAAGATACCAAAAATATATTGCTGGGAGCCATCCGTGAACTGTGTGTGAACTAAAATCAGCATGGAAGCCTTTGGGTAGAAAAGTTTGGTATTTGAGAACTCTCAGCAGCATTCTTTCTAGTGAGACTTCCCAGTACACCTTAAATTTCTATCTAGCTCTGCCAGGTTAAGCACTGCACTGGAGTAACCTATGGGAGCCACATAGACACACAGCCTCTAAGAGATGGGCATGGTTTGCCAAGATGCCAATCAACCACTTGTCTGCAAAACACCATGAATCAAGACTCCACCTGCTGAAACCTTATACCTGCCTTTGATGTACTCTCCCTTAAATAAAGGACTAAAGCCATTTTTTTAGTCGTTTGCTTCCGGCTCCTACCAAAGCTGGAAAACATATCAGGAACTTCCTAAAAACTATTTTTCTGACTGGTCAGGCATGGTGGTGCACTCCTATAAGGCTGAGGCAGGAGGATCACAAGTTCAAAACCAGCCTCAGCAACCTAGTGAGGCCCTAAGCAACTCAGTGAGATATTATCTCTAAATAAAATATAAAAAGGGCTGTGGATGTGGCTCAGTGGTTAAGCATCCCTGGTGCCCAAACAAAACAAAACAAGCAAGCAGCAAACAAACAAACCAACCCTCAAAGATCTATTTTCTGGTCTGTCTCTTAATTCTTCACTAACTATTTTGACTATGTTTTTTCTCAGGTGGTTTATTACATCCTAAGCAGGAAACTAATTACATCCTAAGCAGGAAGCCCCACAATAATATATGTTGGATCAGGAAGAGGAAGACAGTGAACTAGAGGTCACTTCCCTGGCAGCTCTGTCGCTTGAAACCAAGAAATGCAGACAGTCAGCTTTCTTTTCAGCAAGGTAGATAAATGAACAAAAATCAGGAGGGACTTTCCTAGAATTTAATACTGGACAATCAAAACAGGTTGGGGACTCAGAAGATCAAATATAATAAAACAAGGAAGAAATTCCCAGTGCTACTGCCATGACAGCAGCTGGAGGCACAAGCAAGAATTCCCTCCATGAATGCAGTAAAGCAACAAGGGAATTAAAGGAACCTCCACTCTCAGGATGATTGAGACATGTTGGGGTACGGAGAGTTTAGAGACCAAAGAATAAAGATAAAGAGGCACTGAATAAAGAGTAAGAGGTATTACACAATACCCTTGAATGGGAAAGAAACTGAATCTCTCCTGGTGGCATGTGGAGGACAGCAGAAGGAACAATTTTACAGCCACTGCATGGAGTCCAGCAGCTGAGGAAGCCAATTTATGGTAGGCCCAAGTCTGGCTCAATAAACAAGCCAGGCAAACCCATGCTGCATGACAGAGTGTGTGTCTAAGTGACCAGGAGAAAATCAAGCATGGAGAGAGTTTTATACAGGAAATAATGGTGGTGGAAACCCAACCAACTTCCCCTTTCCTTGCAGGACTGGTAGGAAAAGAAATTCCTGTCTGGGAATTCAAAAGGACAGGGGCAGGTTTGAGTTTGGAAACTGAATCAGAGACAGGAATCATGAGGTCTGCAGGAAACATAGTGGGATAAGAAATAGCTCCTACACCACATGAATGGAACCCAAAGAGATTCCTGGGGTGACATCTTCCAGTGTGGACCAGCAATTTTTGGGCCCTGGAGGTGTGCCGATTTAAAATCACCAGATAAATTGGATGCTCCAGATTAGAGAATACCTAAGCCTAAACCTGCCTCCAGGAGTTCCACCTTTGTAGAGGTTCTGTGTTTGGGATTGAGGTCTCTGATAGCTTCATGATTGTGGATTGCTTTGCAGCTAGGAGGTTTCTGTGCAAAGACACAGAATGCCTATCTACTGTAGCTATGTCCTTCGTAAGGAGGCTCTGTGTTAGAGTCTTATCAGCCTCAACCTTGATCTCAGGCACACAGTTCCTGGGAATAAAGGAACTCTCTTGTTAGACAACCACAATATTTCACTGAACCTAAACCTTCCCATATAACAGTAACTTTATACAATGGAATTTCTTGAGAGCTACACAAAGCTCCTAACATTGCACATTGCAACTTAGTATGTAATTGAGGAATAAGCTGCATAATGTTGCTAAGTCTGTAACCTACCTAGTAATACAATGACCAATATGTACTAATGTTGCCAATGACCTAAAGTAAACTATTGATATAAATAAAGCTTGGCCCCTCTGCCATTCTTCCATCTTTCCTGCCTCTGCATCTTGTCTCTGTGTCTCTTTTTATTTTTCTTACACACCTCCAGGATTAACCCTCTTCCACTAACAATGTTACCCTGAGGGTGGAGCAAACATACAACAATCCAACTTAACTACTGAGAAGGGAAGCTGAGAATCTTTTGAACTACATGGAACAATTGATTAACTTTTCATTGAGAAATTTCCTTCACTTTTTCTTATTCTCTCACATTTCTACCATTGTTGAAAGTTTGTTAAGGACTAGGATGTCTGACTAGTATATTTCAGTTTTATTTTGTATTATTTAATTTCTAATTTTTTCTATTTTTAATTTTTAAAAATTTTTACTTTATATTTATTCTCTCACTTATCTGTTTCCATGATTATTTTTCTGTCTTTTGCTCTGCTAACAGTCAAGATTTATTATTCTCATCTTTTACCCTTCTTTTAATTGTTTACTCCTACCTTCTCTCCTCCCTCTTCATAATCATCACATCATACACCACTCCTGTTCTTTCTTTATTCATCATTTGAAATTGTAAAACCCTTTGGCAAACTTACTCTTTTTATTGTAAGCAATAACTGAAAGTGTCATTTCTGTTTATTGGGATGGAACTGTAGATGTCTTAGAGCTATTTGGCTAAAGGCTGTATATTGTTTGCTATTATTATTTGTCTCCACACTAATGGCAAGTTACTGGAAACCTTCAAGGACAATATAAGTCTACAGAGTAGACACTGTACTGCCTGAGATCTACAATGCTTGATGGGTAGACACAAAAACAACATGAAAACACAATGAAACATATTGCCCTAAACAAACCAAAATACTCCAATAATAGAATCAATTGACACCACAGAGGAAGAAATATCAGAGTAGGAGTTTAAAATATACATAATTAAACTCATTCAAGAGGTAAAGGACAATGTAAGAAGTGAAATCAGATAAATTTCAGGAGATGAAAGATCACTTCAATAAAGAGATAAGATTCTAAAAGAGATCAAGCAAATTATCAAAAGGAAGTAATTAATAAACAAAATTAAAAATTTAGTGGAAAGCATGACCAACAGATTAGACCACTTAGAAGACAGAGTTTGGGCAATAAAGAGAAAATAAATTTGTCCATGGAGAAAGATGTTAAGAGATTAGGAACTGAACTTCCAAGACATATGGAATAACATAAAAAGACCAAATTTAAGATTTATTGAGATAAATGAAGGCTTGGGAATATAAACCAAAGGAATACATACAAACTTCTCAATGAAATAATATCAGAAATTTCCCAAACCTAAAGAATAAAATGGAAAAATCAAATACAGGAGTCTTACGACTCAAATATACAAAATCACAACAGACCCACACCAAGTCACATTATTATGAACATGACTAAGAGAGAATAAGGAAAGAATTTTAAAGGCTTCCAAAGAAAACTGTTAGATTATGTTTAGAAGAAAACTAGGCCAAATCTCAACTGATTTCCTAAACCAGACCCTCAAAGTTAGAAGGTCTTGGAATAATATGTACAAAGCTCTGAAAGCAAATGAATGCTGGCCAAGAATGCTACACCCAGCAAAATTAATCTTCAGATTTAAAGATGAAATAAAAACCTTCCATGATAAACAAAAGTTAAAAGAATTCACAACTTGAAAGCCTGCACTAGAAAATATTCTCAGCAAATTATTCCATGATGAAGAAATGAAAAATAAAAGTGAAAACCAGCAAAAGGAGGAACTACACTAAAGGAATAGTTAATCAAAGGAGAAACTAATTCAAATTAAAAAACAAGAAATAACCCCAAATGACTGGGAATATAAATCATATCTCAATAATAACTTTGAATTTGAATCATATCTCAATAATAACTTTGAATTTGAATCATATCTCAATAATAACTTTGAATGTGAATGACCTAAACTCATCAATTAAAAGATATAGAATGACTGGGATGAGAGGTGGGAGGGAAAGGGAGAGAGAAGGGAAATTGCATGGAAAGAAGGAGACCCTCAGGGTTATACAAAATTACATACAAGAGGAAGTGAGGGGAAAGGGGAAAATAATACAAGGGGGAGAAATGAATGACAGTAGAGGGGGTAGAGAGAGAAGAGAGGAGGGGAGAGGAGGGGAGGGGGGATAGTAGAGGATAGGAAAGGCAGCAGAATACAACAGACACTAGTATGGCAATATGTAAATCAATGGATGTGTAACTGATGTGATTCTGCAATCTGTATACGGGGTAAAAATGGGAGTTCATAACCCACTTGAATCAAAGTGTGAAATATGATATATCAAGAACTATGTAATGTTTTGAACAACCAACAATAAAAAAATTTTAAAAAAAGATATAGGATGACAGATTGGATAAAAAAATAAGACTCAACAATGTGCTGTCTCCAAGAGACTCACCTCATAGGCAAAGACTACCACATACTGAAAGTGAAAGGCTGGGAAAAAACATATCACTCACATAGATCTCATAAGCAATCAGAGTTTTTAGCCTCATATCAGATAAAGTGTACTTCAATACAAAGTTAATCTGAAGGGACAAAGAAGGACATTTCATACTACTTAAAAGAATTATATATCACCAAGACATAGCAATCATAAATATTTAAGCCCAAACAGTGGAGCATCTACATACATCAAACAAACCCTTCTTGATTTCAAGAATCAAGTAACCACAACAGAATAATACTAGGTGACATTAACAAACCCCTCTCACCACTGGATAAACCTTCCAAACAAAAACTAAACAAAGAAATTATAGAACTAAGTAACACAACCAATAATTTAGACTTAACAGACAAATGTAGAGTATTTCATCCATCAATTGTCAAATACACTTTCTTCTCAGCAGCACATGGATCATTCTCTAAAATAGAACATATTTTATGACACAAAGCAACTCTTAGCAAATACAAAAAGATAGAAACAATATCTTGTATTCTATCAGATCATAATGAAATAAAATTAGAAATCAATAATAAAATAAAAATGGAAGCCACTCTAACACCTGGAGACTAAATAATACACTATTGAATGACAAATGGATAGCAGAAGAAATCAAGCATGAAAAAAATACTTAGAGGTAAATGAGTAAAACAACACAAAATATCAAAACCTCTGGGACACTATGAAGGCAGTTTTAAGAGAAAAATTAATTGCATTGAGCTCATGCATTAAGAGAATAGAAAATTGCCAAATAAATAACCTAACATTATATCTCAAATCCCCAGGAAAAAGAAGAACAAATCAACGCCAAAAATCAGTAGAAGACAGGAAGTAATTAAAATCAGAGCTGAAATGAATGAATTTGAAACAAAAGCAACAAAAATAAAACCCCCAAAAGCTGTTTCTCTTAAAATATAAATAAAATTGACAAACACTTAGCCATACTAATGAAGAGAAATAGAGAGAAAACTCAAATTACTAATGTTTATAAAGAAAAAGGAAATATAATAATGGACACTACTAAAATACAGAAGATAATCAGTCATACTCCAACAAAATAGAAAATCTTGAAGACAGACAAATTTGTAGAGTCACATGACCTATTCAAACTAATTAAGGAGGACATCCACAATTTAAACAGATCAATTTCAATCACTGAAAATTTCTAACAAATAAGAAAGGTCCTGGATCAAATTGATTCTCAGCCAAGTTCTACAAGACCTTCAATAATAATTAACACCAATACTCCTCAAATTATTCCACAAAGTATAAAAGGAGAAAACCCTTCCAAATTCATTCTATGAAGCTAGTATCACCCTGACACCAAAATTAGACAAAGTCACATCAAGAAAAGAAAACTTCAGACCAATATTCATGATAAACATAGGTGCAAAACTTCACAAAAAATTCTGGCAAATTTCATACAAAAACACTACAAAGATAGTGGACCATGACCAAGGGGGTTCACTCCAGGGATGCAAGGTTGGTTTAACATACAGAAATCAATAAACATTATTCATCACATCAATAGACTTAAAGACAAGAATCATATGATTATCTCAATAGATGTAGAAAAAGCATTTGACAAAATACAGCATCTCTTCATGTTCAAAACACTAGAAAAACTAATGACAGTGGGAACACACCTCAACATTGTAAAATCTATATATGCTAAATCAAAGGCCAACATCATTCAAAATGGAGAAAAAGTGAAAAATTTACCTCTAAAAACAGAAACAAGACAAGGGCATCCTTTTCCCCACTTTTATTCAAAATCATCCTTGACACTCTAGCAGAACAATTAAACAGAAGAAAGAAATTAAAGGGACGTAACTAGGAAAATAAGAGCTCAAACTATCCCTATTTGTGGTGAGCCGCTTCTGCCGTTTATGCAAATTATGGTCGCCATTACAAGATGGCGCTGGCTCCGCTGTGGTCTGTGACAAACAACTCCTTATTTGGGAGAGTTGGCGCATGACTTTTCATCACCCTATGAGAAAGCTCCACGTGGCTGCTTTGCATTGGGGCTTGAGATGTTATATTAAGGCTGGGAGGGGCATCCGAGAAAGAGAAGAAGAACTATCAAGGGCCTGAAATAAACTACTGAAAGAAGATTCCTGAGTGTTGCGTCTTCCTTGCGGGCAAGAAGTCGCGACACCTATTTGCTAACATAATTCTATATTTAGAAGACCCAAAAATTCCTCCAGAAAACTTCTAGAACTAATAAATTAATTCAGGAAAGTAACAGGATATATAACTAACATTCATAAATCAATTGCATTCCTAAACATCAGTGATAAACCCTCTGAAAGAGAAATTAGGAAAACCACCCCATTCATAATAACCTCAAAAAAATAAATAAAAGAATAAAATGTTTTGGATAAATCTTACAAAAGAGGTGAAAGACCTCTAGAATGAAAACTACAGGACACTAAAGAAAGAAAATGAAGAACACCTTAGAAGATGGAAAGATCTACCATGCTCTTGAATACGAAGAGTTAATATTGTTAAAATGGCCATACTACCAAAAGTGATAGAGATTTAATAAAATTTCTATTAAAATTCCAATGATGTTCTTCATAGAAATAGAAAATCAGTCATGAAATTCATTTGGAAAAATAAGAAGCCCAGAATAACAAAAGCAATACTTAGCAAGAAAAGTGAAGTAGGAGGCATCACAATATCAGAATTTAAATTAAACTACAGAGCTATAGTAACAAAAACAGTATGGTATTAGGCACCAAAACTGATAAATAGACCAATGGTACAAATACAAAAACACTACAAAGATAGAAAACACAGAGACAAATTCACATACTCATACTAAAAAAGGTGCTAAAATCCTACATTGGAGAAAGATAGCCTCTTCAACAAAGAGTGCTGGAAA
Source organism: Marmota marmota marmota (assembly GCF_001458135.2). NCBI lineage: Eukaryota > Metazoa > Chordata > Mammalia > Rodentia > Sciuridae > Marmota > Marmota marmota. The sequence continues at coordinate 2,364,140 of NW_025999898.1, forward strand.
AACTGTATTTAGTAAAATGAAATTAAACTACTATCTCTCACCCTGCACAAAATTCAATTTAAATTGCATCAAGGACTTAGGCATTAGGCCAGAGACCCTGCATGTACTAGATAAATAAAAAATAAAAACTAGGCCTAAATCTACATCATGTTGGCTTAGGAACTTACTTCCTCAACAAGACTCCTAAAGGGCAAGAAAAACAAATCAAGAATCAATAAATGGAATGGAATCACACTAAAAATCTTCTTCATAGCAAAGGAAAAAAATTAAAAAACATAAAGAGAGAGCCTACAGAATAGGAGAAAATCTTTTCTGCCTGCCCCTCAGATATAGCATTAATTTCCAGGATGTATAAAGAATTCAAAATACTTAACATCCCCAAAACAAATAGCCCAATTAACAAATGGGCAAAGGAACTGAACAGGCATTCCATAGAGGAAGAAACAAATATATGAAAAAATGTTCAACATCTCCAACAATTAGAGAAATGCAAATTAAAGCTACACTGAGATTTCATGTTACTCCAGTCAGAACACAATTATCAAGAATACAAGTGACAATAAATGCTGTCAAGGATGTGGGGAAAGGGTATACTCATACACTGCTAGTGGGACTGCAAATTGGTGCAACCACTCTGGAAGGCAGTATGGAGATACCTCAGAAAAGTTGTAATGGATCCACAAATTACCCAGCTCTCCAGTCCTCTGTTTATAGCCAGAGGACTTAAAAATCAACACACTACAGTGACACAGCCACATGTTTATAGCAGTTCAATTCACAATAGCTAAACCATGGAACCAACCCAGACGCCCTTAAACAGATGAATGGGTAAAGAAAATGTGGTATATATACACAATAGAATATTACTCAGCCATAAAGAAGAATTAAATGATGGCATTTGCTGGTAAATGGATGGAAGTGGAGAATATCATGCTATGTGAAATATACCAATCCCCAAAACCAAAGGCTGCATGTTTTCTCTGATATGCAAATGCTAACTCACAATAAGTGGAGGGAAGAATAGAAGTATTTTAAATTAGACAAAGGGGAATGAAGGGGAGGGAGGGGAAATGGGAATAGGAAAGATACAGAATGAATCGGACATTACTATTTTTTGTGCATATATGATTACAGGAGCAATGTAATTCTACATCATGTACAACCAGAAGAATAAGAAGAATAATATATGTATAATAGGTATATGTATATATGTATAATATGTCAAAATACATTCTACTATCATGTATAACTAATAAGAACAAATAAAATATATAATAAAAAAGAAAAAATATATTATAGAAAAGACAGTCTTTTTAATAAGTGGTGCTGGTAAACTGTACATCCTTTTGTAGAAGAATGAAATTAGATCACTATCTTTCATCCTGCATAAAGTCAAACAAAAATGGATTGAAAACTTAGAAATTGGACCAGAATTTTACAACTGCTAGAAGAAAACACAGGGTCAACACCCTATCAGGTGCAGGTGACAACTTCCTCAACAACAAATAAAACCAAGAATCAATAAGTGGATGCCATCAAATTTAAATGCTCTGCACAGCAAAGGAAACAAGAGACTAAAGCAAGAATCTATGGAATGGGAGAAAATCTTTTCCAGATACCCCTTATATCCAGAATATATAAAGAACTGAAAAAAAAAACTCAGGTGCAAAAAAAAATAGCCCAACCATTAAATGGTCAAAATAATTAAACAGAAACTTTTCAAAAGATGAAACACAAGAAATTCACAGATTCTGAGATGGAGTTCTGTGTTTCTTTTTTTCTAAAAAAGCAATAAAACTTATTTTTCTTTTCCCAATAATCTTATTTTCATTATTGTATTGATATTGAGGAAAAGCATCAAGCTCTCATTATAACAAACTGGTGAACCAGGTTGGACCCAAGAGTAGCTCCTGCTCTGGATTTCTTGGAAAAGCCTCGCACTCTAAGAAATCCCACTTCTATACCAAGGATGTAATGTGTCTTATGAACTTGTTGAGAGCCAACTAATTGGAAGATGAGTGAGTTTGCTTAATGTCAACCTGGAGGAGCTATACTTGTGAGTAAATGAAGGCACTGAGCTACTATCCCAGCAGCTGCTGAAGCTCCTTTTCCTTTGAGGATTTACTGCCTTCTCTCCCTGAATGGTACAGGTTGCTACATCTTGATTCAGTTTGAGAAAAAGGAAACTGAATACAGTAAAGTCACAACACCTTGACCAGCTGGTAAGTCCCCTGGGGTGCACACCAAGATCCTTGATTCTATACATCTGGTTCCTCTTTGTGTGGACATCTGGACCCACTTAATCATGAATCTAGAACCTAGGAATTTTGCTCCCCTCTGTATGTTTTATGTTCTCATCTGTTTTTTGGCCTTGAGTTCATAAATTTCTCTGGTTTTCAGTTGCTGTCTGTGTATTTTTATTTGTGTCTATTACTAGCCCTTTTAAGACATGAGAAATACTCTGTTGACCCTGTAGGTAGTCTCTTGGGAAAGATCTTGACTGAAAAAGGCATATATATTCATAAGCCTGTCTAAGAAAATGATGTTTTACTGTAACACAATCTGACCTTTGTGTGTTTTTCTCAATTATTCAATATTGCATTTGGAGTTTTTCTGTCAGAGGTAAAGTAAGTGGAAGCAATTCTGTGTGTACAGGTATTTATGCAGTTGTATGATACAGAGTCTGAATAGTCAGAAACTAAGTTGAGAGTGCAAAAAGGCACTGCTTCTGCTGTGCAAGGGTAGCAGAACACCATAAAAATAGTTTAAAAAAATTTAAATTCTTTCAATCCAGTACTGGCAGTCTTAGCACTAGCACTGCTTCTCAGCCTGGCCCTGGGAAGACACAGATCATCTCACTGGGGATCAGGGACACCATCAGTGGTCTGGAATAAAATACTAGTAAAGGTACCTGAGGCAAGAAGGACCTGGCCTCTGCCCTGTCCTCCAGCCCTTTTCTCCCATGGGGGATGGAGACTACTGGCCACAAAAGATGTGGCAGTATGTTCCAGCACTGTTAGTTTATAACCTGGAGATAAAAATGGTCTCCCCAGAAAAGTAAAAACACCTGAAGACAACTCATGTGTTTTGTTGGCAGCCTATAGAAAGGGATCTTCAAGGAAGCCTAAAGAAAAGAATGGAAAATGCCTCCTCCATTGAATATTGATAGATCTGTTTTAAGAAAGAGGTCCCAAAAGAGCCTCTGGGTACAACTGACAGTGAAGAACTTACCTAAAGGTAATGGCATTGTTTTAATAAGGGAGACAACTCAAGCTTAACAGTATCCTGTGCTTCAACCCCTTGAATGCACACTGGAAAAAATGATTAAGGTACCATTTTTTTGTATATGTCAAATTTTCAATTCCTTCCTGGAATGCGCAAGTTAAATGCAGAGATAACATTCATGCAGTTGAATTTAAGAAAGGGTCTGAAACTAGAAAAGATATAAAAGTTAGAGGTGTGGAAAATCAGAAAAAAAAAGACATGCTTCTGGATGAGAAAGTATTTTGTATGGTAGAACAATATTTTTGTGCTAACATCAAAATGAAATGAAGAATAAAGATAAGGACAAAAACGAGTTACAGAATGTCTAAGTAAGTTGCAGAAGGTAAACCTCAAAATGTTTGTGTATGTTATTAAGTTGTCTATAATTAACACAGTTAAAGTTATTTGAGGGTCTTTCTATGGTGGAATTTCAATGTACTGATATGAAGCAAAGACTAAAACATTGATCTTCTCTTATCTATCAAGATAATTTGTTGTGTCTGTTAAGTTTTATTGGGAAACTGTCTCAAAAGAATTAGGGCTTGTTCCTGTTTTAATGTCCTTTAAATGATAACTTTATAACTGGTTAAGTAAACAACTGTTATTTTTAGGTTATTGCAATATAGTTAACACCCTATATATGTGACTAGAGATATGTATCATATGAGAACTATGATTGTCTGAGCCTTTTCTGATTGTTATGTTAAAATTTCTAAAGTGAAGGATCAAGTAATTTTCCTGGTAAGATAATCAATAAGTGCTCTCTTTTATACATTTTATCTGACATAGAAGAGCCACACTGACATTTGAAGACCTGTCTCATGTCTGTTTGTTTTGACTAAATTTTTGACCATTAACACTGTTTCCTAAATGTACAAGATGTTTAAGGCTATTCTTTGATTTTTACTAATAGTCCTAAGTATGAAAAACTGTTATTATAGTTATTGTAAAGTATGCATTCTAAATTTTACCTTAAACATTAAAACTAGGTTAATGTAAGGATATCTGTATAGTCGTGATGCTACCAATTACTGACTTCTTTGTATATCTGAGGTACTCCTGTTATTTAGTATGCAAGACTTTTAAAATGTAAAGGTTTAAGAGAGCACTTTACCAAGTTGATTTTTTTCCAAACTAAAATCATCTGTAGCAAGTCTTCTTCAGATTTATATAGAAATAACAATTGTGGTTGGTGTTTTTTTTTCATTTAATGTTTTGTAACTAGATAAAGACATATTTTGTCAATAAGTTATGTTTAAAATTTTGTTACTCTTTGCATTGGGAATTTGAATGTGCTTTTGGAAAGTAGTAAAGAGAGCCTGATTTGTTCAAAGGTTGGTTTCTAAAAGAATTTCAAAAAGAAAGTAAAACCTGTATGCAATTAATTTGGTAAAAACATGGGACCTTTTTAGAGATACCAAAGATACATTAATGTTAATTTTGTGTTTTCTTTTTAAAAGGTTATAACTTTTGCTTATTAGTGTTTTGCAGAAATACTACTTCTAACAGAACAACCTGAGTTAATCCGAAACAATAACCCATCATTGAAACTTGATGGGAGTTTTCTTGAATCTGAATAGCACTTTTGGTAATAAGGCCACTTTGACAATATTGATTCTACTATATCATGAGAGGATTTTCATTCTTTTAAGGATAGATAGGATATAATGCTGAATTCCAGCACTAACGCCAACCATAATCAAATGAAAGAAGTAAGTAAAAATTATAGATATTAAAGTTTTCACCCATTACTCTCATTTTAAGACTGGTAAAACTGGCCTGCTGATTAAATCCCAAATCTTGGATACCAAGGTAAAGGAAGTTAAAAGGTCAAGGAAAAATCAGCTAATATTTTTGTCCTTGCCCTCTAATGTCAGCCAGAACCCAAATAATGATGGGACCTCCTCTAAGGGCTCCACAACTCTGGTGAGTCACCCAACCTCCCTATCAGGGGGATCAAGAGGACCTCAGATAACAGGAAGACAATCAGTGCACATTCTTCAAAGAAAAGGGTAATTATAGAGGGAAATGTCCCTGGTGGTTCCAAAAGAAGCCCTGTTTGCTCAACAAGACCCAGACCTATCCTGGCAGATGGCATTACTCTTATAGGAAGACTAAAGTATCCAGGGTGTTCCTCACATGTTCCCAAGAGTAATCTCTGAGGAATCCCTTCTGACCATAAGAACAGACAAGGTCAATTTTGACCAACTTAGTTTTAAACACCTTCCAGGAGAGTATAATCAACCATAGCACAGTCATATATGGACATTTAAAGGAAAGACAATGGTTTTTCAAATGTAGCTTAAGATATACATGTGTGTCAGTCATACCAAAAGAAGTAAAGTTGGAGACTATAAAGGAAGGGTTTTTGTGTGGGAATGCCTAATAATAACTATCTCAAAGGACTCTAGAGTCACAAGATTGTCCTGAGTCAATGTAAGCATGATCTCATAAACCTACAAATCTTCCTAACCTCCTACATAGATAACCTAGGTGTTTTTCACTGGTATGTTTACCTAACCCTGATACTTAGTCCTAAGATTGGTCTAAAATATACAATGTGGCACCCAAAAGCCCTAACTTAACTAAGATATCTCTAAATGACAAAGTTAAAGGGATAACTTTACTAAACATAGAGGTCATGCCAATGAGAAAGCTATATTAGAGAAATGAGATGACATTAGATATCTTAACTACAGATCAAGGAGACACCTCTACCATTATATTATCTAGATGTTATGTATGTTTCCAAAAGTTTGATGCTATTCCACTGATCCACTTTAAATTGAGTTTTGTGCAGAGTGAGAGTTAGGGGTTTAACTTCATTCTACTATGTATTGTTTTCCAGTTTCTCCAGCACCACTTGTTGAAGAGGATTTTTCCAATGTATGTTTTTGGTGATATTGTCTAGTATGAGATAATTATATTTATGTGGGTTTGTCTCTGTGTATTCTATTCTATTCCATTGATTTTATGCCTGTTTGGTGGCACTACAATGCTGTTTTTGTTACTATAGCTTTGTAGTATAATTTCTGGTCTTGTATTTTATGCCTCCTGCTTCATTTTTCTCCCTAAGAATTGCTTTGGCTATTCTGGGCTTCTTATTTTTCCTAATGGACTTCATGACTGTTTTTCCTATTATTGTGAAAAATGTCATTGAAATTTTGATGGGAGTTGCCTTGAATCTGTATAGCACTTTTGGTAATAAGGCCATTTTGACAATATTGATTCTACCTATCCCAAATCATGAGAGGATTTTCATTCTTTTAAGGTCTTCCTCAATTCCTTTCTTTAGTCTTCTATAGCTTTTATTGTAAATGTTTTTCACCTCTTTTATTTAGATTGATTTCCAAGTATTTTATTTTTTGAGGCTATTGTGAATGGATAGTGTTCCTAATTTATTTTTCAGAAGATTCATCATTATAATATTGGAATGTGGTTGATTTATGGATGTTAATTTTGTATCCTGCTACTTTGCTGAATGAATTTGTGGGTTCTAGAAGTTTTCCATTTTGAGTTTTTTGATCTTCTAAATGTAGGATCATGTCATCAGCAAACAGAAATAGTTTGAGCTCTCTCTTTTTCTATTCATATCCCTTTAATTTCCCTCCCTTGCCTAATTGCTCTGACTAGAGTTTCAAGAACTATGTTTAATAGGAGTGGTGAAAGTGGGTTTTCCTGTATTATTCCTGTTTTTAGAGGGATTTGTTTCAGTGTTTCTCTGTTTAGAATGATTTTGGCCTTGGATTTGTTGAATATAGTTTTTACAATGTTGAGATATGTTCCCTCTAGTTCTAATTTTTCTATTGTTTTAAACATGAATGGATGCTATATTTTGTCAAATGCCTTTTCTGCAACTATGGACATAATCTTCTATTTATTGTCATTAAGTATATTGAGGTAGTGAATTACATTTATTGATTTCCATATAATTAACCAAACTTGCATCCCTGAAATAAAACCTATTTGATCATGGTGCACTATCTTTTTAATGTGTTTTTATATGCAAATTGTCAGCATTTAATTCAGAATTTTTGCATTTATATTTATCAAGGATCTTGGTCTGAATTTTCTTTCTTTACTGTGTCTTTTTCTGGTTTTGGTATTATGGTGATACTGGCTTCATGGAATGAGTTTGGCAGTGTTCCCTCCTTTTCTATTTTGTGGAATAATTGGAGGAGAATTGGTATAAGTTCTTCTTTAAAGGTCTGATAGAATTTGGCTCAGAGTCCATCCAGTCCTGTTTTTTTTTAACTTTTGATTGCTTCTTATATTTCATTACTTGAAATGGATCTATTTAAATTTTTCTATACCTTCATGGTTCAATTTGAGTAAGTCTGTGTCTCTAGGAATTTGTCAATATCTTCAAGATTTTTCTCTTATTGGAGTATAAGTTTTCAAAATAGTTTCTGGATTTCAGTAGTTTCTGTGGTGATATGTCATTTTTCATTTTGAATTTTATTAATATGAGTTTTTTTTCTCTTTTTGTTTTGATTAGTTTGGCTAAGGATTTATCAATCTTCTTTTTCTTTTAAAAAACCAACACTTTGTTTCATTAATCTTTTGAATTTTCTTATTCTAAATTTTATTGATTTCAGCTCTGATTTTAATTACTTTCTGTCTTCTACTGATTTTGGTGTTGGTTGGTTTTTCTTTTTCTAGGGTATTGAAATGTAATGTTAGAGTATTTATTATCTTTATATTCCCTAGTTGTGTAAACTCAATGATATAAAGTTTTCTCTTAGAACTTCCTTCATACTTTCCCAGAGATTTTAATATGTTGTATCACTCTTCTCATTCATAAGCATATTATTTAAAATGCAGATGTTGGAGTGATTTCTGTTTTTATCTTGTCATTGATTTCCAATTTCACTCCATAATGATCTGATAGAATACAAGGACTTATCTCTATTTTTTGTATTTGATAAGATTTACTTTGTAACCTAAAATATGCTTTATTTTAGAAAATGTTCCACATGCTTCTGAGAACAAAGTAAATTCAATGTTTGATGGATGAAATATTCTATAGATGCCTATTAGTTCCATATTATTAATTGTATTTTTTAGCTCTGTAGAATCTTTTCTTAGTTTATATTTGAATTATCTATTTAGAGGTAAGAGAGTTGTGTTAATGTCACCCAGTATTATAATCTTGTAATCTATTTGGTTCTTAATATTAAGAAGGGTTTGATTTATGTACATAGATGCACCATTGTTTGGGATGTAAGTACTTACAATCAATATATCTTGTCATTGGATCATTCTCTTAACCAATATGAAGTAGCTTTCTTTGTGTCTTCTGATTAATCTTGGCTCAAAGTCCACTTTATCTGATACTAGAATAGCTACCTCTGCTTGTTTACAAGTCCCATTTGAATGGTATGTCTTTTCTCATCCTTTCACCTTAAGTCTGCACATGTATTTGCCTGTGAGGTCTCTTGCAGACAGCATATTGTTGGGTCTTGTTTTTTATTATTACAATCTGCTAACCTACATCTTTTGAATGAAGAGTTTAAACCATTTAATTCAATGCTGTTACAGAGAGATAGTTTTTATTTCCTGCCATTTTGATTTATTTCCAATGTTTAAACTAGACTTGATTGTTTTTTGATTGACTATTCTTCTGGTGTAATTCCTCCATAAGCAGGCTTTCATTTTATTTTAATTTCTTCTTTATGAAATGTTTTATTGAGTATGTTTTGTAGTGTATGATTCTGTTTATGAACTACTTCAACTTCTGTTTGTCATGGAAAGTTTTTATTTCATCTTCAATTCAGAAGCTTAATTTTGTTGAGTATAATACTCTTGCTTGGCATCCATTTTCTTTCACATTTTGATATATATTATTCCAAGTCCTCTTGGATTTTAGGGTCTGGGTTGAGAAATCAATTGAAATCCAGTTTATTTTACCTGTAAATGTGACCAGTTATTTTTCTTTTGCAGCTCTAAAAATTCTATACTTATTCTGTTAAAATTTTTCATTATAAAGTGTCCTAAAGTAAACCTGTTCTGATTTTGTATATTTGGAGTAATATATGCCTCTTATATTTGAATTTTCATCTCATTATTAAGGTTTGGAAAAAATTCTGATATTATCTCATTGAAAACATTGTGCATCCCCTTAGCTTATATTTTTGATCCTTTCTCTACTCTAATGATTTTCATATTTAGCCTTCTAATGTCCAGATTTCTCAAACATTCTGTTCATGGTCTTTTAACATCTTTTATTTATGGTCAACTTTATTTTCAAGCTTATATACTTTGTTTTTCAGGCCTCAAACTCTATCTTTAAAGTGATCAAATTCATTGGTGAAGCTTTGCATTGAATTTTTAATTTTGTTTATTTATTCTTTTATTTTTGGGATTTCCTTTAGTTCTTATTTAGAATCTCTCTCTCTTTATTGTGTTCTCTTACTTCCTGTATTTTCTCTCTAATTCCACATCTTACCTCTTATTTTAGCTCATAGAACATTTTAACTATAAACTTTCTAAAATTTTTCCTCTAAAATTTCTTCCACTGTGTCATCAATGGAGTCAGTTGTTGAATCATTATGGGCTGTTTGGGTGTTTTTTTCCTTGCTTTTTCATATTATTTGTATGTCTACCCAACTAATGGGACAGTTTCTTTTAAGCCAAGGACAACTTTATGAGCTTCTTTCTCTTAAGTGCCCTGGATTGAGCAGATATCTATGTACTGATAAAATAAGTCAATGTGTGACTCTGATGGTTCCAATATCAGCAACACTTTGAGAGATGCCACTTTGCCCTATTTAATATATTTATTTCAGAGCCAAACTTCACACAATTCAACCTATGAGAACCAAAACCTATGGTTAACCAAGAACTAGACAAAGTGTCTGTAAATAAAGGCTGCTGTCATTCATTTAGTCCAAAAATTTATTGAGTGGCTAAGACATTCTAGGAACATTGAATGTCAAAATGAGTGAAGTACCAAACATGAGGAACACACAATGGGAATCTTCAAGAAGACAAGAAAATTCCAGGGACTCAAGATTATCTATTTTCTAACTGATTTGAACCTTGGCCCTCCCTAGTGGGCTAATACTACTTTTCTAAGGCTTTTGCTTCACAGAGCAAATACCCAGGACAAGACTCCATCAAATTTCCATTCCCAGCTTTTGTGTGTTCATTGGTGTTTCAGATTAATATTTCTTATAGTAGGAAAAACTTGAGAAGGATATGATGAGCAATGTTTTCTTTTTTTAAAAAAAAAGATGAGGAGTTCAGATATGGTTGGAATAGAGACATTAAAACTCTAAAAATAGTATTAATTGATCACAAACAATGTGGACAAACTGATTCTACTTGAGACAGACTTGCATCAGACACCATAGGACTTCTGTTTCTTGGTCTGATTTTTATGAATATGACTGAACCAACTTTCCTTCTTTCCTTTCACCTAATATGTACAGGTGAAAGTATTACATTGGCTTCAATATATAAGTTAATGGCAAAATAATGATTTTTCCTTCAGCTATCCTATAATTAATTACACATATACATGTTTATCCAACTGGGCAAATTTTACAACTATCTGGTTTCCCTTCAATGCCACAGAATGAGACTGAATGGAGGTAAAGATTGCAGCCTTGGTGAGTCTACAGCAGAAGATAGGACTCAGGCAAAGTATGCATGGCAAAAGACAGCTACAGCTAGCAGGATGATGCCGTTGATGTTCACTACTGTCCTCCACAAAGGCTTCTCAGAGGTGTCTGTCAGCTTCATCTTCATAGCTGCCTCTTCTTCCTTGGTCATCTTAGGTCCCTGGTCCAGCCCACAGAACAGGTCATAGGCCCGCCTGAAGCACCCTTTTCTCTCCTCTGGAACTTCTGTATCAAGGGAAAGGCATAAAAGAATTATTGGATACAGAAGCAGAAGAGATGAGAAGGGGCTTCCAGGAAGATGCTATACCATGAAGCATCTACATTCTGAAGAAATTTCCCAATTTTCTTGTTTTCAGGAATGGGAGTAGTATATAATTTTCAAATAAAGTTAAGTACAAGACAATGTTACTGAATGGATTCTACATCATCACAATCAACTAGCCTGAACTGCATATCAGACAAATGAAATGTATTTTGATTTAGATCAAGTGATAGTTTATGAGAGAGAAATGTTAACAATTGGCTGGTAAACTGTGGTGTGAAGAACATGGAAAACCCATCTGTGAAATACATAAACTCATAGCTCTCTGCTGTGTTACTGGAAAGCAACAAGGCTGGCATGACAGGAGTGAATTGGCTACATCTGTGAATTCTAAGCTTCCACATCAGATCCACCTGGATGGCAAAGAAAGGTCTGAACTGTTCCTGATGCAAAGTAGCAGTGATCAATAGTTTTGAGCCTTAAGATCTGATATTGCATATCAATACTGATGAATCAAACCATCCAACTGCCCCTTACACCCAGAGTGGATGCCTACCAAGGGAACTGATTCCCTTCTGAGCTCAGGTGTAGCACCAGAAGTAGACGGACCCAGTTTACAATCTCTCTCTTCCACTCACTAATATGAGATCAAACACACTATATTTTTGGCACCATCTTCAGAGAACACTCTTTTGCACTTTCTCATTTTCACAAATCTCAGACATTTTAAAAAGAGGCACAGAATTTTAGAAATGAGTGATCTAGGACATAAATGTATCACAATTGGTACCAAGTCCAGTCTCATGGCCTTGTTAATTCACTTCTCTTATCTTTTGGGTATCTGTAAAAGTGGATAAATATTGACTTCTTTATTGTATTAATGAAAATTTAATGAGATATTTAATTTAATGATTTAATGAGAGGGAACCCAGCACATAGTACATATTAGTAAGTAAAATCTCTTCCCCCTCTCTATCTTTTCTCTCATACAAGAGACATACCCTTTTGTACCTCTCCCATCTGTTGCATTCCAATGACATAGGATCACTGACTAGCTCAGGTGAGAAATAAGTACATGGTTATCTGAGTTAACATAAAGTTAAGTGGTCTTGGGAAACTCTCTATCTTATTTTTCTCATCTATAAAATTGGAAGACGTATGTTTGCATTATCTGCCTTAAACTATGATATGGATATGGATACAAAATGTATCATTAAATGAGTAAGTTATTTATAATTAAATGTTATGATCATGTCATTATCAATCATATGATAATGGTGGTGGTGATGACGATAAGGGGATGGTGATGCAATTTTATTCTCTTAATGTTACTAGAATCTTCCCCATAATGCTGTTTCTCAGAGAATGGTGCTTGTGACACTCAGTCCTTTTTCTTTTCTATTTTGAGACAGCATCTTATTTAATTGCCCACGATGGTCTCATATTTGCAGTCCTCTTGCCCCAGCCTTTTGAATCACTGTGATTACATGTATGCATCACCAAACCCAGACCCATAAACTAGATGTGCAATAGTCTACTTTCTTACTCTGAGTTAAAATTAGATGGATCCTTGAGTTCATCAGTTCCATATCTCTTCTCTCATGCAAAAATTATCTCTTCTTCCATATTAACACCTCTTGATACTCAAGGCTCCTCATTCATGCCCTTCTAAAATCTGATATTCTCACACAGTAGGTAAACACGTTTTAAAGTAGAAGAGGAAAGAGGGCATGCTCACGGGCTAAGGTGTAGTTTTGTTGTACAGCAATGGTCTAGTAGGTGCAAGTCCTTGTTTTAATTCCCAGTACTACACAAAGGAAGAGAAAAAGAACAAGAATATGGGGGCATGCTCATGCCTGGCTGCTCCAGGAAAGCAGGAAGGAACTGCCTGATGTCAGCATCATGGACAGCTGCCTGTGGCTCCATGTTCCTCCAGACCCACAGAGATGCTGGTTTCAGAACTAAAACGTTCTTGGAGATTAAGAGCATATTGTATCAGGGCCAAGACCATTAACAGTCTCTCCCTCTCAGTGCCTCAATTTGTATCTGTAAAGTGAGATAAAAAAAATCATAAGACCTTTATGGCCCTTTCCAGACCTAGAATCCTATGACATTCTTAATGGCCAGATTCAAAATTTGCTCTGCTTCATCTGGTGCTCTACTTTACATGGAGTGATGAGCACTCCAGTCCAGTACCAGCAAAAGCATCGGATCTTGAGCTCCCCTACTTCTACACACCACATACATCCATTCTTCATGTGTGTATCTTACCCATATGGTGAGGAAAACTTCCAATATTGAAGCTAAAGAACACATTAATTTAAAGGGAAAGCTTCTAGGCACTAACTAAGCATCATCTCAGGCTTCCAGAGAAATTTGATTTTTTAAGTCATGTATGGTAAGACATAAAATCCCAATAGTCTCTATTTTTTTATTCTCTTTATGTTACTAGAATCAAACAAAGCTTCCTCCCCCATCTGTTCTGTTTCCAAACTATGTCAGAAGAGCCTGGCCCTTCTCTTACCTATGACTATGCCCCCAAAGCATGGTCAAGTCAAGGTGGCAAATTTCTCATGCACTGATTCACTGAGCACTGTAAATTTGAGGGGTAAGGCAGCTGAAATGGCCCTGTACCTCCCTCCCTGACCTCAACCAAGCCTCATAGTAAACTTTCCAAAATACACTTATCCATCTCATCTTTCCGCATTCCTCCTAGGGAAGGGATCTGAGCTCTGATGAAGGCATTTAGTGAAAGCTTTACACAGTCTTGCTGTTGTAAGAGTAACTTTTTTTTTGGTACCAGGGATTGAACTCAGGGGCACTCGACCACTAAGCCATATCCTCAGCCCTACTTTGTATTTTATTTAGAAACAGGGTCTCACTGAGTTGCTTAGTGCCTTGCTTTTGCAAGGCACTTTGGCTTTGAACTCATGATTCTCCTGCCTCAGTTTCCTGAACTGCTGGGATTACAGGTGCATGCCACCACACCCAGCAAGAGTAAGTTTTTATGGCTTGGAAATCAGTTTTGACTCATAAATCACCTATTTCAATGGTATCCTTCTGTGTTTCTTGGAGGTCCTCCTCTTCTGCATCCAAGTCAATACGTTCCTCTGTGCTGTTGCGCAGACTCCAACAGAGACGATAGAGCTGTGGGAAAACAGAGAAAAAGTTAACATAAAAATCCAGTGTCTTCGGCCAAGCAGTAGGAGAGCAAAGAGATAACCATCAATAAAGGAAAAGGAATGTGGACTCTTAGTACCAACAAAGAACATGGATTACATTTCTCACCCACAGCATAATCTCTCATTATGTTGGAAACTTAGATGTAAATCATACCCGTGTATACAGAAGTTAAAGACTGCCTCAAATAAAGAAATATTTATTCAGTGATTGTTTTTACACATGATAAATGAATTGTTCCTTTTGGCACTGATACTAGGAAGTAAGATAGACAAAACAACCATTTGTCCAGATCAGCAGTGTGAGGTCATAATCTTATACTATGTCATATTACGAGGATAAGAATATGCAGAGGGATACATCAAGTTGGTAGAATAGAGACAGCCAGCACTAGTTTGCTCCTCCATGGGATGAAAACAAAGAAAAACATTGTGTAACTGCTCACAGAAGTAAGGAACTATGAGTGAACACTGGAAATTGATAGCACAGAAAATTAAACCTGATGAATTCCAGAGACAACAGAGAATAACAAAGCAAAGGAGGTAGAATACCTCAGCTCCTGGTGCCTGACACCCTGGTCAGGGGAAGGCACTGATTCCTGCAAGGAGGTAAAATCTACAGAGAAAGAGTCATGGCATGGCATAGAAGGATGCACCCTAAAGACTAACAGTTTAAATAAATAGATGAACTGAAGTCTGCTTAGCAAGCTAGCTTTAAAGAAGGAACTCAACCGTATCTCTCAGCAAACCCTCAGGGTGCTATGGCGAGGATCCATCTTGAGTAGGGTCCTATTGTGAGGGACTAAACAGCTCTGGGGTCAGAAAACTCAGAAAAATCACATTTTAGTGTCCCTATGAACGTTCCTATGCACTGACTGGGTAGGCAGTGGCCAGTATAACTTGGGGGAGTATCCCTGACAAAAGTTTCTGAGAAATTTATGCAGGGGTTTATTTATGTTTTACTTATGCAGGGAACATAGACTACAATACATTCACGAGAATGGAGGATACAGTAATTCAGCAGTTCTCCCTTCTGTTACTTGAAGTTACCCCAGAAGTATATTATTTTGTGTGGGAGCCAGGTCTGAAGTCATGAGGATAGAGGTTGGCAAATCGTTTGGTTTCCATAACCAAAAGTACAGAACAAAGAATATTAAAGGCTGCAATAGAGCAGTGCAAATTCACATGTAAAGGCAAACCTATTAGAACAAAAGCAGATTTCTTGGTGGAAAATATTATCACCAGGAGGGTATGGACTGATGTATACTGAAAGAAAGTAAATGCCAATCTATATTAGTATACTCAGCAAAGTTATTCTTCACATTTGAATGATAAATAAGCACTTTCCATGATAATCACAAACAAAGGGAGTTTATAGCCATGAAGCCAGCACTGCAGAAGATACTTAAGGGACTTCTATACCTAGAAGAGGAAAAATGATAACCACAATCATGAGAACACAGGAAAGAATAAATCTCACTAAAAGAGTTGATAAGCAAATGAGAATTAGGAAAAACTAAACATTATTAATATGTAAAACTACCAATCTTCTAAGATGAATAAGAAAAACAAATATAGAATATCCAAAACTACCAGAAGATAAACAAAAAATTTAGAAACCTGTACACACTTTTCAACAAAAATCCTGAATGTAAATGAATCCTCCAATTAAAAAATACATACTGGCCAACTGGATTAAAAAACAAGATGTAACAATCTGCTGCATACAAGAAACTCATGTCATAATTAAGGGCATGAACAGACTGAAAATGGAAGGATGGAGAATGAAATTTCATGAAAATGAAATATGAAAGCAAATAGCAGTATTTATTTATGATTTACTTTTAGCAAGATTTGCAGAAGAGACAAGGAAGATCACTACAGACTTATAAAGGGAAAAATTCATCAAGAAGATATAATGATTATAAATATATATGCACAAAATGTCAGGGTTTCCAGTTTTGTTAAACAAAGACAATTGAATATAAACAAAGAGATAAGCTTAAATACAATAATAGTAGATGATTTCAATATCACACTCTCAGCAAGTGATAGATCATCCAGACAATAAACCATTAAAGAAACATCAGAGTTAAATTATACTACATATCAGGTGGACTTAATATACAACCACAGAAATTTCACGCCAAAACTGTATAACACGTATTTTCATAAGTACATGACAGATTTTCCAAAATAGATCATATATTAGGCCATAAATCAAGTCTCACAAATGATAAAAAGTTGAAATAATTTGTTATATCTAATCAGATCATAATTTGGTGAAACTAGAATTAAGAGGAAGAGGAACTACAGAAATTATATGAACACATGGAGATTGAGCAATATACTTTTTTTGGTGGTATGGGGTTACTCTACCACTGAGCTACATCCCCAGCTCTATCTTTAATTTTATTTTGAGACAGTATCTCACTAAGTTGCCCAGGTTAACTTCAAACTTGTGATCCTTCCTGACAAGTATCTGGGATTATAGGTGTCCACCACCACACCAAGCTGATAATACACTTTTGAATAAACAGTGGGTCATTGAAGAATCTGGAAGAAAATCTAAAAATTTCTAGAATCAAGTGAAAATGGAAATATAACATACCCTTATCTTGCAGGATACAATGAAAACAGTATGAAGAGGAAAATTTAGAGCTATGAGTGTTTGCATTAACAACAACAACAAAACCATAGAGATCATAAATAAATAACCTAAACATGGCAAGGCCAAGAACAAACTAAACCCCCAATCAGTAGAGTACAGAAATAATAAAGATTAGGGCAAAAATAAATAAATTAGAGACAATATGAATGATACAAAGGATTGATGAAACAAAGAGTTGGTCCTATGAAAAGCTAAAATTCACAAGCCCTTGACTAAATCTACCAAAGATTATAAGATTAAAAAATACATACTGGCCAACTGGATTAAAAAATAAGACCCAAATAAATAGAAAGAGATAAGAAGGGGGATATACAACTGATACCATTGAAATTCACTGGATCATTTGGGAATATTTTAAAAAACTTTATGTAAAACAAATTAAAAAATATCTAATGGACAAATTTCTGGACACATATGACATTCCATAATGAACCAAAATAGAAAATAAAAGATAAAATTAAAATAAAAAGCTAAATAGATCAATAAGAAATGAGATTGAAATAGTCATAAAAAGTATTACAACAAAGATAAGCTCAGAGTAGATTCACTGCTGAATTTTACCAGACTTTTAAAGAAGAAATAATATCAACTACCAAAGCTCCTCAAAATATTTCATAACTTAGAAAGGGAAGGACCCTTTTAAACTCATTCTACAAAGCCAGTATCACTCTACTATCATAACATGATAAGGACACAACACATATACTCATAAGGAAACTATAGGTCAATAACCCTGTCATCTTAGTGCATAAAATCTCAATAAAATACTTGAAAATTGAATCAACAGCACATTAAAAGATCATACAGCATGAGCAAGTTAGTTTTATTCCAGTGATGTAAGTCTGATTCAACACACACAAATCAATAAATGCAATACAGCACACAAATAGAACCAAAGACACATATCACATAATCATCTCAATAGATTCAGAAAGGACCTTTGAGAAAATTGTGTATCTCATCATGATAAAAACTCTGATTACTTTAGGGATAGAAATATCATATGTCAATACAATAAAGGCTATATATCACAAGCCCATAGCTAACATCATACTGAAAGGAGAAAAATAAAATCATTTCCTCTAAAACTAGAAAAATACAAGAATGTCCACTCTTATTCAATATAGTATTTGAAATTCCATCCAGAGCAATCAGGCAAGAAAAACAAATAAAAGAGATAGAAAGAAAAAAATGAGGAAGTCAGATTTTCCCTCTTTGCAGATAGTGCAATTCTATATTTAGAGAACCCTAAACCCTAAAAGCTTTTAGAACTGATAAACAAATTTAACAAAGTAGCAGATACAAAATCAAACATACAAAAGTCAATAACTTTTTTATACATCAAAAATGAACTTCCTGAGAAACAAATTAGGAAAAAAAATCTCTCACTTTATAATAAGTGAGAAAAAACAAATAAATAATATACCTAGGAATAAACTTGACCAAGATGATAAAAAACCTACAATGAAAATTTCAAAGCCCTGAAGAAAATAACTGAAAAAGACACTAGAATGTGGAAAAACACCACTGTACATGGATTGGAGAATGAATATTGTTTAAATGAGTATACTACAAAAAGTGATCTACAGATTCAATATAGTCCTCATAAAAATACCAATGACATTCTTCACAGAACTAGGAAAAACAATCCTAAAATTCATATGAAAGCACAAAAGACCCATAACAGCCAAAGCAATCCTTGGCAAAAGGGCAACACTAAGGGATGATAATTCCTGGTTTCAAAACATACTACAGAGCAATAATAATAAAAACAGAATGGCAATGACATACAAATAGAAAGGTAGTTTGATTAAATAGAATAGAGGACACAGAAATAAACTCATGCATCTTTAGCTAATTGATTCTCAACAAAAGTACCAAAAATATGTTGGAGAAAAGACAGTCTCTTCAATAAATGATGTTGGGAAAACTGAATACCCACATGGAGAAGATTGAAACTAGGGTCCTATCTCTCATCCTGTACAAAAAATAAACTCAAATAAATAAATCCAAAATGAATCAAATATATTAATGTAAGACCTGAAGCTTTGAAATGACTAGAAGAAAGCATAGATATTGCTACAAGCAACAATTTCCTTGAATAGCATTCCAATAGCCCAGGAAACAAAAGAAATAATTGACAAACAGGATCACATATTAAAAAGTTTCTGCACAATAAGAGAAACAATCATCAGAGTGAAGAGATAACCTACAATATTGGAGGAAACAAAATCTTTGCTAGCTATTCATTTGACAAAGAATTAATATCAAGAATATATAATTTTTAAAAGTTAACAAAAGAATAAGCAATCTAATCAAGAAATGAGCAAATGGTGTGAAAAGATACTTCTCAAGAGAAGAGTATGGATGGCCAATAAATATATTTTTAAATGATATATAATCTTTATTCATCAGGCAAGTGCAAATCAAAACTATACTGAGATTCCATCTGACTGAAATATAGTCAGAATGGCTATTATAAAAATTAATAAATAAATAACAAATGTAGGCAAAGATGTGGAGAAAAAAGAACCCTTTTACAATTTTGGTGGGAGTGTAAATTAGCTCTGTCACTATAGCAATCAGTATGGAGGTTCCTTAAAAAATTAAAAATAGAATTACCAAACAATCCAGCTATATCAATCCTGGGTATATATCCAGAGGAAATAAGTCAGTGTACCAAAGAGGTACCTGTACACCCATGTTTATTACAGCAGCATTCATAATTGTAAAGATACTGAATCAGTCCAGGTGCTCATCAACAGATGAATGAATTTTAAAAATGGTATATATACACTATGAATATCATTCAGTCATAAAGAATAATGAAATCATGTCATTTTCAGGAAAATTGATGGAATTGGAGGATATGTTAAGTGAAATCAGCCAAAAAAAAACACAAAACAAACAAAAAAAAACAAGTAGGGCATGTTTTCTTCTGTCGGTAACTACCTTGCTTTCTCTACTTTAAAAGGAAACACAGAACTAAATGTGTTTGGGGCCACAAGTTTGAGGCATGGGGAAGCAGGTGATAGCTCTATGAAAGAAAGCCTGTGACAGATACAGTCAATAAACATCATGCTGATTTTGCAGTAATGAAATCAGTTTTTATTTGACATATAGATTTGTCACGGCTTTTGGAAATTTGGCAATGATGTTGAAGGTCTCTAATGGTCCTATAGTTCTTGTATTCAGGTATGCATAAATAAAGTATTAATAAAAACTTTTCTCTTTTTGTATGGGCATATATGATCTTGGGTTAATTTCTTATCTCTGTTCCCTTGGAAACCTGAAAAAGGTGGAATGCCATTTGAATTGGTTTTTCAGGCTTATATTGCTTATAGGCCCATAATTACTAATTTTTTCTAGATTGGGAGGGATATGAATGAACCCTAAACCAATGGAAGCATCTTTATTTAGAGAAGAGTACTTTTAATTTATGAAGTATTAAATCAATTGGACCTTGATATTGTGTTATGGTTTGAATGTCCCCTAGAAAACTTATGTTGAAATTTAACTGCCATTGTGTAAGTATTAACAGGTGTCAGCATACTACAACGATACAGGCATATCACAGTTTATAGCAGTGCAATTCAAAATAGTCAAATTATGGAACAATCCCAGGTGCCCATTAACAGATGAATCAATAAAGAATATGTGGCATTGCTACAGGGCCTGACTCGGGCCTACCTGAAGGAATGTTTATCTTGCTCATTTTGCGGCAGGGAAGTCCTACCATAGAATGCTATGTTTTGGGACAGAGTGCTGTCAGAACTCTGGCAAGTACCATTTCCTTGCTCCTTTGACAAGGAGTTTTTCCCCTGTTGGTTCAAGGTAAGCCTACATGGCAGTTTCTAAACTCTTGGTGTCTGGACTCCTGTAAGATGATATGTTATGCATCACTTCTGGACTATTATTACTGTTATATGTAAATTGGCACATACCCACTATAAAAGCTATTTTTCTGTGCAATAAAACAGACACTGTTTTCTGAAACCATCTCTGGAGGGGTTTCTCCATGCTCTCAAGCTCCCCACAGTCGACACTGGAAGGGCAGGACCCTAGCATGGCATGTATACACAATAGCTTTTTAATTTTTTTTAGTTGTTGATAGACTTTTATTTTTTATTTATTTATATGCAGTGCTGAGAATTGAACCCAGGGCCTCACACATGCCAAGCAAGTATGCTACTGCCAGGCCCCAGCCCCAGACCCACAATGGCTTTATACTGAGCTATAAAGGAGAATGGAATAATGTCATTTGCTGGTAAATGGATGTAATTGGAGAACATCAGGCTAAGTGAAATAAGTCAGACTCACAAAGTCAAAGGTCAATTGTCTTTGCACACAAGCAGAAGTTAGAAACAAGGGGAGAAGAGGGTTGAGGAATCCCATGAAGACAGAAAGGAGATCAGTAAGGAAAAAGAAGGGGATTAAGGGTGACAGAGGATGGAAGGGAAAAGGGAGGAACTGCAGAATGAAATTGATCAAGTTATGCTATGTAAATACATGAGTATTCTACATTCAATTCCACCTTCATGTATATCTATGAAGCACCAATTAAAATCAATGAATAAACAGAAGTAAGTCCAGTGGAGTAGAGGAAGAAAATGGGCAGGGAGGAGACAAGGAAAAATGGAAGTACTGGGGATTGAAATGGAACAAATTATATTCCATGTATGTAGGCATATGTCAAAATGAACCCCACTAATACTTATAACTGTAATGCAAAAATAAGAACATTTTTTTAAAAAGGGATAATTAGATAATGAGGAATCTGTTCTTATGAGTGGATTGAATCCACTATTATGGGAGCAATTTTCTGATAAAAGGATGAAGTTTGCCTTCGATTAATTCATATCCTTCTCTCATTCTTTATTGCCAGATAATACCTTCCATTAGGTTATGATGTGGCAAGAGGGTCCTCACCAGATGCACCCATAAATCTTAGACTTGAGGCTTCAAGGACAGAAAATGAAATAAACTTTTATTACTTATAATCTACCCAATCTGTGGCATTCTGTTATAGCAGCAGAAAACATACTAAGATATATTGTTAGAAATAGCTTAAGCCCAGCGCCTGCAAGGTAGACGGAACTGTGACCACCTACGGAAAAGGCCCAGTGGCCCGAGGAGGGGCAGAGCTGCCAACCACGCCTGCAAGGTAGGCTCGCCTGCGACCCACTGGCAGAACAGGCGCAGCGGCCTGCTGAGGGGCAGAGCCGCCCCCTCCCCCGTGCCTGCAAGGTAGGCGGAACTGTGACCACTGGCAGACAGGCGCAGCGGCCTGCTGAGGGGCAGAGCCGCCCCCTCCCCCGTGCCTGCAAGGTAGGTGGAACTGTGACCACCAGCAGAACAGGCCCAGCGGCCCGCAGAGGGGCAGAGCTGCCAACCACGCCTGCAAGGTAGGCGGACCTGTGACCCACCGGCAGGACAGACCCAGAATTCCGCGGAGGGGCAGAGCTGCCC
>NW_025999898.1:2389219-2394043 GCF_001458135.2 Marmota marmota marmota
AACCAACCTAGATGCCCTTCAATAGATGAATGGATAAAAAAAATGTGGCATTTATACACAATGGAGTATTACTCTGCATTAAAAAATGACAAAATCATAGAATTTGCAGGGAAATGGATGGCATTAGAGAAGATTATGCTAAGTGAAGCTAGCCAATCCCTAAAAAACAAATGCCAAATGTCTTCTTTGATATAAGGAGAGTAACTAAGAACAGAGTAGGGACGAAGAGCAGGAGAAGAAGATTAACATTAAACAGGGATGAGAGGTGGGAGGGAAAGGGAGAGAGAAGGGAAATTGCATGGAAATGGAAGGAGACCCTCAGGGTTATACAAAATTTCATACAAGAGGAAGTGAGGGGAAAGGGGAAAATAATACAAGGGGGAGAAATGAATGACAGTAGAGGGGGTAGAGAGAGAAGAGGGGAGGGGAGGGAGGATAGTAGAGGATAGGAAAGGCAGCAGAATACAACAGACACTAGTATGGCAATATGTAAATCAATGGATGTGTAACTGATGTGATTCTGCAATTTGTTACGGGGTAAAAATGGGAGTTCATAACCCACTTGAATCAAAGTGTGAAATATGATATTCAAGAACTATGTAATGTTTTGAACAACCAACAATAAAAAATTTAAAAAAAATGATCCAGTGTTAGATACGTGAACATGAAAAAAACAAAAAGAAATATCTTAAATTTTATAAACAACTCTTTGGCAGCTTAAGTGGAAAATATCAAAAGGTAAAACATACTTCTGATTTCCCTGAGTTTAGAAATTTTTGTAACCAGGTCTCAGAAGCTTCAACTATGGGACTGTTATAAGAAACACCAGATCCTATTTTGAACATAGGTTTCTGAGCCATGGTTGCCCCATGCTTGCTCATGTGATCTCATTTCCCTTGCACATGTACTATCACTCAGGGAGCAGGATCCAGAGACAACCCCCCTGGACTGACGTGTGGACTGTCAAAAGATTCTCATTAAAAATGCACTCTTGAAACTTCCTAGCTGGCATACCATGTTTCCTGTCCTGCGTCCTTCTACACAAAACTAAGGGCAAATACAAATCATTTTATTCATGCAGGTGGGAGATGTCTAGTTGAGCTGAGGTCAACCAAGAGTGCTGCAACATGAATGTGAAACAAGGACAGAAGAGGTCTTCTGAATGGATACTCACATGCACATCTGGAATGGGCTTAGTGAAGAGGGAGATGACCATGATGGTGATGATAGAAATGACAAAGAGGATAATGGCAAAATACAAGTAGTGGACCCCACAGATAATGGTGGGACAGTTGCTGGGCTCCACGCAGCTCCCAGTTCCATAGGCAAACTCAGTAATCATACGGGAAATCCCAATCAGAAATCCTAGGATGAGTCCCCAAAAGGCTCCCTGTGAAAGAAAATCCTGAATTAATGAGTGCTGAACCCTCAAAACAGAATTCTAACATTCCAAGAGCTGAGTGGGCAGAGGCAAAGGAATAAAGCTGAGAGAAATGATAGCTCTAGACCATCTGAAGCCAGACCATCATGGTGCAGGACAGGGCTGGGACTGTTAAGTCAGGCTTCCAGGGGGTCTCTCTATCTTGTTTCAGCAGCATGATTTCACCTGCATCATTAAACAAGGACTCATAATATAATGGGGTAAAGTGATTAATAACTCATATGGAATTTTAATCTCCTCTAAATTCCAAAAATTCCTTTTAACTTAAAAAAAATATTTGAACTCTCCACCTCAACTATTGTCACCACCTGCGTCCAGATTTAGGTCAGTTCAGATATAAAGTGATCACTTGTAAAGCATTTTGTCTACCTTGAAGACACCGAAAAATTAATTAGGTATCTGCGGGGTAGAAAAAGTAACTTTTCCATATATAAATAGAATAAACTGGAGAGAATTGGGTGGGTTCACCCTCGTTGTTGTGGCCACAGCACTGTGAACACATGTCCACGTCAGACCAATTTTACTGCCATGCAATCACTCGTTCATTTCTCTGCCTCTACATTTTAACTGGGAATTTTTCCAGAGAAGGAACCAAATTTCATTCACTTAATGTAGCTAGTGCCTGGCATCTGAAATTGTCTATTAAATCAATAAATGAGAAAGAAAAAAAATTCCCCATAATGTATTCCTTTAAAAAACAGTTTTATTTTAGTTACTATGAATAATGCTTCTTTTTTGGCAATTAATTTCTATTCCATTACTTTTAGTCTCAAGTGGCTTTTAAAAAATTGATAGCCATTGACCTTTTATTGTGCATTTTAGGATGTTTAGCATATCCTTGACCTCTAACCACTAGGTATATGCAGGGTTCTCTGAAGCAGAATTATCAAAAATGTTTACAAACATTGCTCTTAAAGGGAGTGAAAAAACACCTCCAATATAGTATGACTATGGTCTATCTCAATTCATATTTTTATTTTTAAAAGTGCTGCCATTGCCAAATAGGATATTCTTGTGGCCTGTTGCAGTACCAACCTGGGCTTAGACATAAGTTTATAATTTTATTTTATAATATTCCAGGGAACCAGCTTTCTGCTAATCCCTACTGAAATTTGTCCAAAGAAGTATGTGTATGTATGTATTTATGTGTATATATATATATATCCTGTTTTTATTAATTTCTGGTTTAATTATGATCTTTCCAAGGTATCTGCGTGCCCAGTTTTGTGTAACTAGAAAATCTAGATTATCTTAAAGTAACAATGTTGATCTGCTCTTACGGAATTTAAAAAGAACTGGTTTAAGGATCAACATTATTGCTTTAAGATAATTGTCAACTTTTGTGTTTTATCAGGGTAATTTATTGTGTCTATTAGATTTTCATTACTTAGGGACACTAAGTCTTAAAAGAATTATGGTTTGTTTAAGTTCCTGACTGTTGAACACCTTTTAAATGATTGCTTCATAACTCTGTTTAAATAAACAACTGCTATTTTAGGTTATTTTATTACATCTAACACCCTAAATATATGTGACTAGAAATGTGCCTACATCTGAGGGCTTAATATGTTTGTCTAAATTTTGTATAAATCTTATAGAGAAAAGCTTGTAGAATTAAAGCTATGTAGGTTTAATATAGGAAAGGTGACCAATAAGTGTTCTCCTCTATAAAATATATGTTGTATCTAGAAATTAAACATAAATGGTCAATGAAACTTTTGTATTTGGTCTGCATCTGCTTGCTTTACTAAATATATTTTTTGTTATTCTAAAAAAAGACTATACCTGTTGTGTTTTATGCACCTCAAAACTGGGTTACTCCACTGAGGTACATTCCTGATGCAGTATACATCTGTTTCTCTCCTTTTGAAATGAGGAAATGTCTCCAATGAAAACTATGTTATCAATTTTATTCTTTTGGATGGTAAGCTACATGGTCAGCACTGCTGCTCTTTCTCAGCCCTTCCCAGGTAGATAGATGGCTGGAAAGAGAGACAGCTGAGCAACACCCCAGTTGTTCAGCATATCCAAATACATCTTTCTCATTGTGCTTTAAAAACAGCAATGGCACACTACTGTTGGCTTATATTCTTTAACCTGGCTTTCAAAGTGACTATTCCTATTCTTTGACCTGCTTTTCCAGCTGCATCTTCCATTATCCACAGACTCTCTCTCTTCAGCCAGGTAAGATTCCTTGCAAGTCCCTTGCCTTCTCCTTATCCTTTCCTTTCCACATTTGGGCAAGGCTCTTCTCTCTGCCTTAAATTCTCTCTCTGTCTTTTTAAATACCCCCCAGTCCCACAGTTTCCAAGGCACCTTCCCTGACCATTTTAGCATGTGTCGATTCATATAGCCTTTCCTGAATATCTTCCTACTTAAATTTTTAAAAAAATTTGTTTGTAGCTGTAGATGGACAGAATGCCTTTATTTTATTTGTTTATTTTTATGTGGTGCTGAGAATCGAACCCAGCACACTGCACATGCTCCCAAGTACTCCATCACTGAGCTACAGCCCCAGCCCCTCTTTGTACCTACATTTTGAACCACATTTTTAAAATGCTTCAATTCTTATCTATCTCACATTGTTTTTCAGATAAAATGTTTGAGTAACAGGACCTTTTCCTTCACTGGGTCCTGAAGAGTGCTGGCTGAAAAACCAAGTTCACACCACAGCCACTGGAAGTAACTTGTGCTAGGATTTCCTGTGGAGCTGCTCACCCAGAGACTACAAACTTCATAGGAGGCACCAAGGTTGGATAGAAAATGTACAATATGAGTTGAGACCTTGTACCAAGAAGGACAGGGTTTTTAGAGAGAAAGAAGACCCAGTATTAACTCCTAAGGAGTTTATTCCAACTCTTAGAGAGTCCCCATGATCCATAGAGACTTTCCCATATAAGCCTTTAGAGGTAAATTCATTTCTTCTTAAGATCTCTGGGAAATAGAATCCCTTCCACAGAGAATATACCCATAGAAAATTCTGTGGCAGACTGGCTTTTCTGAACACGTCAAAGCAATACCTACAGGTTCAGTGATTCTCTTCCAGAAAACAGCAAGCAGGAAGACAGCTGCAATGGGTGGTCCCAAGTAACTGGTAATGGACTGGATATAATCGAAGAGCTGCCCACTTTGCGCTGACTGCACAATGGGCACCCAGGCAATGCTGATGGCAATCAGAAAGAGAATGAACAACCTGAAATCAAATTCCACACAACAGAATGTTAATATAAAAATACATATTATTTTATATACCACACATATATATATAAACATCATTAGCAAAAAAATATATATACATATATATATATACATATATATATGTGTATATATATATATATATATATATATATATATATACATACATATATATATACACACACACA
>NW_025999898.1:2394874-2441757 GCF_001458135.2 Marmota marmota marmota
TGTGTATATATATATGTATGTATATATATATATATATATATACATACATATATATATACACACACACATACACATATGAACAAATACACACATATATAACATGACCACAGCAAGAAAAATTAATAAACAAATTCATTCTTGAGTATTTTTTCCTCCCTCTTCATCTGTGGCTATGGGTAAATGAAACACACTTGGTTTTCAATAGTTATTTATTGAAATCATTCCCATACAAAAATCCCACTTAGGGAGGCAGTAGAGTACAGGGACAAGGTTATATACTTTGGAGCAAGACAGTCCTGGATTAAAATTTTTTCTATCCTTGTGTGATATAGGACACATTGCTGAGCTTCTCTCTAAATCTCAAATTTTACAACTCTAGACAAAGAAAAATGTGACTGACCACGAAAAATTGGAATAAGCATTAGTGAGAGTAAAATGCCTCACATATAGTAGGAATTCAATAAATAGTTAAAAAACCTAGTGCTATTATTTTCTCCTCCTTCTTCCTCATAATAAAATTTAAAATAAGCCAAAGAAAGTTTATAAAGCAATAGTCTAGATAGGAAGGGACACAATTAGGTATTTCCAGCTCTCTTCCTCTTGAGTTTTACCATGTCCTAAAAAGATTGGAGATTCTTTTATAAGCTCTTATTACTTGACTCTTTATTTAATTATAAATTAAAGGGATCTTGTGAAAAATAGAAGGAAGAACAGCAGAACAGAGAAAGAGGATTGAGGAGAGGAAGGAGGGATGGGAAAGGGGAAGAACAGCAGAATGAAATTGACCAAATTAAGAATATACCACAATGAAATTAATTTTGTGTATAACTGTAATGCTTCTCTTGAAAAAAAAAGAACAAGGGCTGGAGTTGTGGCTCAGTGATAGAACACTTGCCTGGCATGTGTGAGGCCCTGGGTTCAATCCTCAGCACCACATATAAATAAATAAAATAAAAGAGCCATTGACAACTAAAAAATGTTTTTAAAAAATCCAACAAAACAAATAAATGGAAAAAGAGCACTAGAATAGGAGAAGGGAATCAGGTAGAGGGAGAAGAGGAGGGAAAGGGAAAGAACTGGGGATTGAAATGCAGCAAATTATGTTATATGCCTCTAAGAATATGTTCCACTATTATCTAAAACTATAATACACTAGTAAAAGCATTTTTTAAAAAAGCTTTGATTCACTTATCTCACATGTATTTAAGGCAAAAGAGTCTTAAACTGATATTCTTAAATTTGTGTTCTTATATATTTCTCACTCTGAAATTTCCTCCCATTGCCCCCTATTTACCCCAATTCTACCTACCACTTTGAACCCAGTTAAGGTTCTTCCTCCTCCAGGGCCCTTTCCCAAGTATGCCATACTATGCTCACTTTTCCCTTATCTGAGTCCCTGATTGCTCTTACAGTCCACACAGCAGAGTTTCAAACTGTTTCACATCACTGTGAGCTTGTACAGGAGACTGAGATAAGCCACAAGATAGTAGTTATGGGATGTAAGGAAGTGTGAGACCCAACATACTCTTAGGACTAGGGGATCCAGACCTGTACAAAGAAACAAAGTGATCTTCTTTTCCATTTTGCACTTGAGCCTTACAAATACCAAGGAAAGTTAGTAAGTGCCTTTTTAAGGGAAAGCCAGTCAAGGTAGTAGTACTATTTTCTATGATACAGAGTAATAGATTCTGAGCTGGTCATATCTCCCTTGGCTGCCTTTCTTTAGCCCAGAGACCTATGAAGAGGCAGCCCATATCCCTCCTGAACTCATTGGGAATCTTTTATTTAACTAACATCCCAGGGTTTGTTCCACCTGACCTGAGAAGAGTGCTTTAGCCCCATGAAGAGATATATCAGCAGTCAGGCACATACTGTAATCCCAGTAACTCAAGAGGTTGATTTATAGAATCGAATTTGAGGCCAGCCTGGACAATAGAGCAAGACACTGTTGCAAAATTTTAAAAAAACAAAAATGGTTGTGATTGTAGGTCATTGGTAGAGCACCCCTTGGCAACATTCCCAGTACTAGGGAGATTAAGGAGAGAGGGAGCTGGAGAGAAAGAGAAGAGACACATTTCTATGAACCCTCTGTCCAGAGCATTTGCTTAATGGCTAATCATGATAATGAACACACCTGATCCATTTGACAATTTTTGATATTTTCAGAGTCCTGTTGTGTTTATTAACTCATTTATGACAGTAAATGGGCTCAATCTTTATCACATATAAATAAATAAATAAAATAAAAGACCCATTGACAACTGGTTTGATGACCAGAGCAATTTATGACCTCCAATTCTCCAATTTAAAGTTAAATACCATTGAAGGGCAAATATAACAAGCCACCAATGTCACTCTACCAGCACCATCCAATCTTTCCTAACTGATCATTCTCTGATCATTTAAGCTTTTGCATGATGGATGACTCTGCATTTACCTTCCTGCAATCATGAGCTCTTTCTCAGATGCTTGCTTCCGGATCTTCGTGTAGATGTCCATGGTGAAGAGGGTGCTGGCACTGTTGAAGATGGAAGTTAGGGAGCTCATGAGAGAAGCCATCATAACCGACAGCATCAGGCCTCGCAATCCTGGAAGACAAGGAAGTTCTGAGTGGCACATCTAGTACTTCAGCAGGACTCAACTTTTGTTTGCTTCTGAAACTGTGCCATCTTCTCCAGTTCATTTTTCCAGAAAGAATAAATGTTTTAATTTGGGCATAGTGGTGCACACCTATAATCCCAGTGGATCAGGAAGCTGAGGCAGTGAGGATCACAAGTTCAAAGCCAGTCTCAGGAATTCAGCGAGAACCTAAGCAAGTTGGAGAGATCCTGACTCTAAATAAAATATTTTTTAAAAGGGGTGGGAATGTGGCTCATTGGTTAAATACCCCTGATTAAATACCTGCTACCAAAGCAAAATAAAACAAAAAGAATAAATGTTTTAAGAAATGGGCCATGGCTTTAAATTGTAATCCCATGACAACCTACAAAGCTCTAAATAAAAACCATATCTGAGGTAAATACTTTGCAATTGAATAATAATGATGGTGATGATGGTGGTGCTGGTACTTCCACTTGGGGTTTTATATGACCTCTCAATCTCAAAAGATTAATGATACAGCACACATATATTTAAATAAGGATTCAAAAGATAAGGTTATCAAGAAAATGAAAAGTCAGCAACAGAATGGGAATAAATATATACAAATCATCTATTTGGTAAGGACCTACTATACAGATCATATAACAAACTATCATCCAGATTCTCCTCCCCCAACCTGTGTGGGCCCAGGCCCAGGGTAGACACAGGTTCACCCCTGGCCACCTGGGAGCCCAGGCCTAACCCACTTCAATCTTGGGACACTGCAGCCAATTACATAGCCTTCTCCATGCAGTAGTCTCTACTTTGCTACAACAGACAAGGTCTAGAAGTGGCTGCATCTTGGAGCAGGCCTCCCAAAGCCAGTGTAAGGCCCACCCTTTCAGCCCTATTTCTGAAAGTCATAGCATCCATCTAGGGGCACTTCCATTGCTATCTTGAGTTTCCTCCATTATTGCTGCCACCACCTTTAGTTGCAGTGACATTTATCCTGGGACACCAGCAGGGTCTGGAAGCCCAACATCAAGGTGAGGTAAAGATAATCTGCATGGATACTATAAAATTATAGGATAGAAACTGTAATACCTCAGATTAACACTGCAAGAAAGGAAGACACATAGACAACATGAAAATACAACAGAGGAAAGTGCCCCAAACAAACCAACACACTACAATAACAGAACCCATGGACAGCGTAGTTGGTGAAATGTCAGAGAAGAGAGTTCAGAATGTTCATAATTAAAATGATCTGTGAATTAAAGAATAACATAAATGAGCAAATATAGGCAAAAATTGATTACTTCAACAAAGAGATAAGACAGCAAATATAGGCAATCATTGATAACACCAACAAAGAGACAAGGGAACAAATATAGCCATCCATTGATCATACCAACAAAGAGATAACGGAGCAAATACAGGTAGAAAAAGATTACTTCAAGAAAGAGATAGAGATTCTGAAAAACAAAAAGAATTAAAAATCCCTAAAATGAAGGAAACAATAAACCAAATTAAAAAACTCAACAGTAAGCATCACCAATAGACTAAATCACTTAGAAGACAGAATATCAGATAATGAAGACAAAGTATTCAATCTGGAAAATAAAGTTGAACACACAGTGAAGATGGCAAGAAACCATGATCAGAACATCCAAGAATTATGGGATAGCACCAAAAGAGCAAATATAAGAGTTATTGGGATAGAGGAAGAAGGCACAGAGTTTCAAACCAAAGAAATGCACAATCTCTTCAATGAGATAATATCAGAAAATTGCCCAAACATGAAGTATGAAATGGAAAAATCAAATAGAAGAGGCTTGTAGGACATCAAATGTACAAAATTATAACAGATCTACACCAAAGTACATTATAATGAAAACGCCTAGCATACAGAATAATGATAGAATATTAAAGGCCAAATGAGAGAGAAATCAGATCACATATAGGGGGATACCAATTCGTATCTCAGCAGATTTTTCAACCCAGACCCTCAAAACTAGGAGATCACGAAAAAACACAGCAAGAATTCTGAAAGAAATGAATGCCAACCAAGAATATTATATCCAGCAAAATTAAGCTTCAATTTTAATGAGGAAATAAAAACCTTCCATGATAAACAAAAGTTAAAAGAATTTACAACTAGAAAGCCTGCCCAACAGAACATCCTCAGCAAAATATTCAATGAGGAAGAAATTAAAAACAACAATGAAAATCAGCAGAGGAAGGTATTACACTAAAGGAAAAAACTAATCAAAGGAGAAACCAAGTCAAGTTAAATAACAAAAATAAACAAAAATGAGCAGGAATACAAATCATGTCTCAATAATAACCCTGAATGTTAATGGCCTAAACTCACCAATTCAAAGACACAGACTGTCAGATTGGATTTTAAAAAAAAGACCCAACAATACACTGCCTTCAAGAGATTCATCTCATAGGAAAAGGTATCCACAGACTGAAAATGCAAGATTAGGAAAAATCATATCACTCATATGGACTGTGGAAACAAGCAGGGTTTTCTATCCTCATATAAAATAAAGTAGACTTCAAGCTAAATATAATCAAAAGAGATAAAGAAGGACAATACATACTGCTCAAGGGAGCCATACATCAATAAGACATAACAATTATAAATATATATGCCCCAAACAATAGAGCATCTACGTTCATCAAACAAACTCTTTTCAAGTTCAAGCATCAGATAGACCACAACACAATTATTCTGGGTGACTTTAACACACATCTTTCATCACTTGATAGATCTTCCAAACAAAAGCTGAAAAAAGAAATTATAGAACTCAATAATATAACCAAAAACTTAGCTTCAGAGACATAAGTAGAATATTTCATTTATCAATGAGTGAATACACTTTCTTAGCAGCACATGGATCCTTCTCTAAAATAGACCATATATTATGCCACAAACCAGCTCTTAGCAAATACAAATAATTAGAGATATTACTTTGCATCCTATCAGATCATAATGGAATGAAATTAGAAATCAGTGATAAAATAAAAAATAATAGCTACTCCAATACCTGGAGACCAAACAATATGCTATTGAGTAAACAATGGATAACAAGAGACATCAAAGAGAGATTAAAAAATTCTTAGAGGTAAATGAGAACATTGTTACAAGATATCAAAATCTCTGGGACACTATGAAGGCAGTATTAAGGGGAAAGAAAGTTCATTGCATGGAGTTCATTTCTTAAAAGAAGAAAAACTCAACAAATAAATGACTTAATGTTACATCTCAAAACCTTAGAAAAAGAAGAACAAATCAACACCAAAAGCAGTAGGAGACAGGAAATAATTAAAATCAGAGCTGAAATCAGTGAAATTGAAACAAAAGAAACTATTGAAATAATTGACAAAACAAAAAGTTGGTTCTTTGAAAAAATAATAAAATTTATAAACCCTTAGTCATGCTAATGAAGAGAAGGAAAGAGAAAACTCAAATTACTAATCTCCATTATGAAAAAGGAAATATCACAACAAACACTACAGAAATATAGAAGATAATTAGAAACTATTTTGAAAATTTGTACTTCAATAAATAGTACATATCAAAGGCATTGACAAATTTTTAGAGTCATATAATTTGCCCAAATAGAATCAGGATGATCTACACAAGTTAATCAGATCAATTTCAAGCAAGGAAATAGAAGATGCCATCAGAAGCCTACCAATCATGAAAAGCCCAGGACCAGATTAATACACAGCTGAGTTATACAAGACCTTCAAAGATGAACTATCAATACTCCTCAAATTATTCCATGAAATAAGGAGGGAATACTTCCAAATCCATCCTATGAGGCTAATACCACCCTGATTCCAAAACAAGACAAAGGCATATCAAAGAAAAAAAAGACATAAGACCAATATCTCTAATGAACATAGATGCTAAAATTCTGGCAAATTCAATACAAAAAACATATAAAAAATAATGCACCACAATCAAGTGGGGTTCATCCCAGGTATGTAAGGTTGGTTCAACATACAGAAATCAATAAATGTAATTCATCACATCAATAGACTGAAAGATAAGAACCATCTCAATAGATGCAGAAAAAGCATTTGACAAAATATAGCACTCCTTCATGCTCAAAACACTAGAAAAATTAGGGATAACAAGAACATATCTCAACGTTGTAAAGGCTATCTATGCTAAACCACAGGCCAACATCATTCTTAATGGAAAAAAAAATTGTTCGCATTCCCTCTAAAAACTGGAAAAAAGACAGGGATGCCTTCTTTCACCACTTCTATTTAACATAGTTCTTGAAACACTAGCAGGGCAATTAGATGAAAGAAATTAAAGGGATATGTTTAGGAAAAGAAGAACTTAAGTTAGGACTATTTGCTGATGATATGGTTCTGTACCTAGAAGACCCAACAAATTCCACCAGAAAACTTCTAGAACTAGTGAATGAATTCAGCAAAGTAGCAGGATATAAAAATCAACAACCATAAATCAAAGGCATTTCTGTATATCAGTGACAAATCCCCTGAAAGTGAAACAAGGGAAACTACTCCATTTACAATAGCATCAAAAGAAAAAATAAAATACTTGGGAATCAACTTAATGAAAGAGGTGAACGACCTCTACAATGAAAACTACAGAATGCTAAAGAAAAAAATCAAAGAAGACCTTAGAAGATGGAAAGATCTACCTTGTTCTTGAATAGGCAGAATTAATATTGTCAAAATGACCATACTACCAAAAATACTATGCAGATTTAATGCAATTTCAATCAAAATCCCAATGGAATTCTTATAAAAATAGAAAAACCAGTCATGAAATTCATCTGGAAAAATAAGAGACCCAGAATAGCTAAAGCAATCCTTAGCAAGAAGAGTGAAGGAGGTGGTATCGCTATACCAGATCTTAAACTATACTACAGAGCAATAATAACAAAAACAGCATGGTATTGGCACCAAAATAGACTTGTAGACCAATGGTACAGAATAGAGGACATAGAGACAAACCCACATAACCACATTTATCTTATATTAGACAAAGGTGTAGGGATTCTGATTGTGAAAATGTACAGGGAAGTGTTACCCTGGTGAGTAAACTCCCAGAGGGGTAACAGATACTCTCTTTCCCACCCATATATTGCCCTGAAATTTCTCCTAGGAACTAGTAAAATAACTAAATATATGTTCAATGTTTAGCTGGTATGGCAATATCCTGCTTGAAAAGCTCTGTGTAGAAAGAGCCTCATTAGCCTTGACCTTAATCTCAGGCACACAGCTCCTAGGAATAAAGGAACTCTCTTGTTAGACAACTACAATGTTTCACTGAGTCTAAACCTGTACTCATAACAATAACTTTATACATTGGACTTTTTTGAGAGCTACACAAAGCTCCTAAACATTGCACATTGCAATTTAGCATGTAACTGAGGAATAAGCTGCATAATGTTGCTAAGTCTGTAACCTGCCTAGTAATACAATGAACAATATGTATTAATGATGCCAATGACTTAAAGTAACCTATTGATATAAATAAAGCTGGCAGTTTGGTCATTCTGCCATCTTTTTTTTTTTCTGCCTCTGCATCTTATCTCCGTCTCTCCCTCTTTATTTTCCTTACACAAAGGTGCCAAAAACATATATTGGAGAAAAGATAGCCTCTTCAACAAATGGTGCCGCGAAAATTGGAAATCCATATGCAACAAAATTAAATTAAACCCCTATCTCTCACCAGGCACAAAACTGAACTCAAAGTGGATCAAGGACCTAGGAATTAAACCAGAGACACTGTTCCTATTAGAAAAAAAAGTAGGCCCAAATCTCCATAATGTTGGATTAGGCCCTGACTTCCTTAATAAGCCTCCTATACTTCAAGAATTAAAATAAAGAATTAATAAATGGGGTGGATTCAAACTGAAAAGCTACTTCTCAGCAAAATAAACAGTCAGTGAGGTGAATAGAGAGCCTACAGAATGGGAGAAATTTTTTTTAACCACAGGCACATCAGATAGAGCACTAATCTCTGGGATATATAAAGAACTCAAAAATCTTAACATCATAAAAACAAATAACCCAATCAATAAATGGGCCAAGGAACTGAACAGACACTTCTCAGAAGATGATATACAATCAATCTACAAATATACAAAAAAATGTTCATCATCTCTAGCAATTAGAAAAATGCAAATCAACCTGGTTCATAGTGGTGTAGGGAGCGGGAGCATGGAAGGAATAGATGGACTCTAGATAAGGCAGAGGGGTGGGAGGGGAAGGGAAGGAGCATGAGGTTACAAGTAATGGTGGAATATGGTGAATATTATTATCCAAATACATGTATGAAGATATGAATGTGAATATACTTTGTATACAACCAGAGATATGAAAAAATTAAGCTCAATATTTGTAATATGAATTGTAATGCATTCCACTGTCATATATAAATACAAAAAATTAATTAAAAAAAGAATCAACAACAAAAAAGAAAAACGCAAATCTCATTCCAGTCAAAATGGCAGCTATTATGAATACAAACAACAATCAGTGTCAGCGAGGATGTTGCGGAAAAGGTACACTCATACACTGCTGGTGGGACTGCAAAGTGGTGCAGCCAATATGGAAAGCAATATGGAGAATCCTTGGAAAACTGGGAATGGAATCACCATTTGACCTAGCTATCCCTTGGTCTATACCCAATGGACTTAAAAATAGCATATTACAGGGACACAGCCACATCAATGTTTATAGCAGCATAATTCACAATAGCTAAACTGTGGAACCAACCTAGATGGCCCTCAGTAGATGAATGGATAAAAGATATGGTAAATATACACAATGAAATATTACTCAGCATTAAAAGAGAATAAAATCATGGCATTTTCAGGTAAATGGATGGAGTTGGAGAATATAATGCTAAGTGAAGTTAGCCAATCCCCAAAAAACAAATGTCGAACGTTTTGATTTAAGGATGCTGATTCATAATGGGATTGGGGGATGGGGTGGGAGGATTAGATGAATACTAGATAGTGCAAAGGGGAGGGAATAGAAAGGAGTGGGAATGGGGGTAGGAAAGATGGTGGAATGAGATGGACATCATTACTCTAAATACATGTATGAAGACATGAATGGTATGACTCTACTTTGTGCACAACCAGCGGTATGAAAAATTGTGCTGTATATATGTAATATGAACTTTAATGCATTCTTCTATCTTATATAACAAATTAAAATTTTAAATATCTGAGAAAAATAACTATCATAGGTCTATAATAAAAATACAAATAACCAAATAAAAGTTGCAAATGATCTGAATAGCCATTTTATATTTATATATGACAGTGGAATGAATAGCCATTCCTCCAAAGGTATGCAATGGTTAATAATGACATTAAAAAGATGCTTGACATCAAGAAAATTCAAAATGATTACTATTTCACACCAACTAGGATGGTACTTTAAATATATAACAAGTAGAGAAATGGAGACCTTCTGTTGTTGGTAGAAATGTAATATGACAAAGTTACTATGGAAAATTGGCAGGTCTGCAAACAGTTAAACATTTTGTGATTCATCATTTCCACTCCTAAATGTCTACCCAAGAGAAGTAAAAATGTACACCCACAGAAACTCATGTGCATGAATGTTCATGGCACCATTACTTATATCACCCAAAAAGTGGAAACAACTCAA
Source organism: Marmota marmota marmota (assembly GCF_001458135.2). Lineage (NCBI taxonomy): Eukaryota > Metazoa > Chordata > Mammalia > Rodentia > Sciuridae > Marmota > Marmota marmota. The sequence goes on from NW_025999898.1 coordinate 2,405,141, forward strand.
ATGTTCATCAACTAATCAATGATTAAACAAAGTAAGCAACTGATAAGTGGATTATCATGCAATGAAATATTATTCATTAATGAAAAGAAATAATGTGCAAATACATGCTAAAACACAAACCAACCTTGAAAACATCATGCTATTTTTAAAAAGACAGTCACAAAGAACCATATTTATTATATGATTCCTTTTATATGAAAGGTCTGGAACAGGCAAATCTATAGACATAAAGTGTATCTCCGGTTATTTAGAACTGGGAGGTTGGGTTGAAATAAGAATGGACTGCTAATTTCTTCAACAGGTGCAGGATTTCTTTATTGGGTGATGAAAATTTTCTAAAATTGATTGGGATGATAGGCACTACTCTATGAACACACTAAAAACCACTCAGTTGGACACCTTGAATGGGCAAATTGTATGGTATGTTAGTTACAGCTCAATGAAGTCTTTATTGAAAGAAGACAAAGCTCTATTTCCAACTCTGACCTTAAGCAAGTTATACAAACTGTAGGCTTCATTTCTTGAGGTGTTAAATAGGGATACTATGACATCCACTCATGTCAGAATAAGAGGTGTTGTTTTAAAAGTTTTCCCAATCACAGAAAGCATGGTTGGCTATAATCTCTGTCATTCTTTTTATACCTCTGTGGGCACACAATTGCACCTGCTGAGGCCAGAAGGCCAGGGCAAGCTGAGGGCCCACCATCACAGCACAGATTTACGGTCTCAGAAGCAAAGTGACCTTAGGGATTACCTAGGTTTATCATCTACCTGCTACTTGGGTCCCTTCCACAACGCTTCCTGTTCCCAAAACTTCAGTAAGAGGAAATCTGCTACACCACAGGAAGTCTTCTCCCTCTTGGACTGTTCTGACCATGATGAAATATGCCTCTCTACAGCTTCAGTCCTTATGCAACTCAGTGAGAGAGGTCTTACCTTTCACCTCCATTACCTCTTTCATATATTTAAAGATAACTTGTGTCCCCTTGAGTTCTGTATTCTCTAAGCTAAATATCTTCAGTATTCCTACATAATTTAGGAACCCAACTATATAGAACTTGACTCATATTTATATTAACTTTGGTTTACTTATTTGAATCAACATTCATGCCTGTTATGATTTGGATCTGAAATGTCCCCGAACAGCCCATGTGTTGAAGGCTCAGTCTCTAATACAACTTTGTTCATATGTGGGGCTTTTGGGAAGTGATTGGATCATAAAGGCTCAAACCTCATCAGTGGATTCATCCATTGGTGGATGCATAATTTGGTAGCACTACTGGGAAGTGTTAGAAACTATAGGAGGTGGGTCCTCATTAAAGAGAGTGAGTCCTTGAGGCAATGCCCTTATGGTGGATCTTATCTCAGGCTGTTATGTACTTAAGTTCTCTGTTGGCTTACTAGTTGTCTGTCTGTGAGTACACTCACCACAGGAATGAAGTAGTTCACGCTTTTCTCTCCTTCTGACTGTATGAGGTAACTTTCCTCTGCCACACCTTCCCCACCAGGAAGTTCTGCCTCACCAAGGCCTAGAATCAATGGAATGAAACCTCTAGTGACTGAAACCTCTGAAACTATGAGCCAAAACAAATCTTTCCTCCCTCAGGTTGATTTTCTCAGGTGTTTGGCCACAGACACAAAGCTAATAAACACAATGTAACAGGGGTCTAACTCATGCTTTAAATATAGCCCTTGCTTCTCTGCAGTTGTGACTTATTTTTAAATGGACATGTTTTTTCTCTTCTTCCCCTGCCTCTCCCTAATCTCTCCACTTCTCTAATCTTGGGGAAACAGGATTACCCTTCTTCCCTATACTAAGCCTAGTTGTCTGTCTGTAAGTACACACTCATCAATGGAATGATGTAATTCACACTTCAGAGATGATACTAGATCTAAGAAATCTTTCACGTGAGCAAATGAATTCTGATACCCATCAGGGCACACCTGGAATGTAGCCTTTGAATCACCTATTTCAGAGCTCTCCATTCTTCCTGATGGGCAGAACCACAGCCTCTGGGACAGGAGTTCTGTGTTTCTTTTTTTTGCTTGCAAAGTATTAAATCTTCTTTTTCCTTTTTCTCAAAACCTCGTCTACTTTATTGAATTGTCATCAGGGACAAGAACTGAGCTTTTGGTAACAATAATGCCTCTTGAGATCTTTTAGGAGCATGATTCTCTTATTCCTTATTTGGTATCTATAAACAATTTTATGGTTTCATATAAATAGTCTAGCAATATGGACTATAAAGTCTGCCCATTCCAATCTCTTTATTTTTTAGAAGGATTAAAAAACATATTTTCTCCTGAGTTTATATAATATAGATCATAGACTATACTGGAGCTATAGGAGTTAGAAAGACTGCTTAGTCTGACTCTCTCATTTTTCAGTTAATAACTCTATTTCAAGGAGTTATTAGGTAGGGCCTTCAGCAATTGGCTCAGGGTTATTTCATCAGTTAATTGCTTAACTAGGACAGAACTCTATCCTCTCTTTCACACTCATTTCAAACTCTCATTCATTTATTCACTCAACAAATATTCATTGAACATAATTATATAGCAGTGCGGACAAAAAGTAATGTTATATCAGACCAAAATTTTAGAGGGAGAGGAAGATAAGAGCTATTTAGGAGACACAGTGATAGCATTTGATGTGGACTGCCAGGAAAACAATTTACTTGTGAGATGATACATAAAGAAGCTACCTAAGAATATGGAAAATGAGAAACAGGAAGAGTGGACAGGAGTAGCTGTGTCAATCTAAAGAAATAGCACAATCGCCCCCACAGAGACCAGTGTAAAACTCAGGAAGAGCCATTGTGACTCTTACTCCTCACAACCTTAATAAGTAGCCTGGCTCCCTGGGTAGTTAACTATTACTTTCTTATTTATGTCATTTGAATGCAAATAGTTTGCCCAAGGTCATGCATGAATTCTGTGGTTTAAAAGAAAAAGGACCCAAATTCCTCAATTCCAGCCTTGAGCAGAGTTAAGCAAGCCAGATGGCAGACAGAGTTGTTGTGTGCCTTGAAAAGGTCACTTTCTTACTGGAGGCCTCAGTTTTCCCAACTGTGAAAAGAGATTAACCAAGAAGCCTCTAAGTTTCTTTTCAATAATAAAATTTTTAAGTTTATTCTACATTAAGATATTAATATTTATAAATTTTTTATTTCCTAAGACCCTCCCTGTAAGATATGGAAAACGACAAACTCCAAAATAGTGTGGACTGGGAAGGGGGAGTGAAAAAGAAGGCAATGCACTGATAAAATTGATCCTTTCCCAATATACCCTTTTCTAGAGATAGGACACTCCCTGGAAAGGAGGCAAACATCATCCAGTGACAAGACAATCCCTGGGAAGGAGATGTCCATCAGGCCTAGAATGACAGTCTCTGGGAGGAAGCCAAAGCATTGATCCTTCCCCCAGATAAATCCTTTCCCAGTGAGAGTAAATGGGACCCTGAAGGGAAAGAGATAAGCATTGAACAGTGACCCAGGCCCTCCATTCTTCCCCAAGTAAAAATATTGCCCAGTAAAAACAAACTTCAAATTCTCCCAAACCTGTTTCCTGAGTGCCCAAACCGTCATGCTCTGTCAATAATTAAGTCATCGTTCAGTGTAGCATATATAAGCACAGACTCCCCCTTGGTCATTGATTCATTTTCTATTAGGAAAGTGGGTCCATCAGATGCAAGATTTCATCACTGAATAAAGGCTGTGCTGATCCATGAAGTTTGCACCCAGCTCGGTTATTTTGTGCTAACATTCCTAACCTAACCAGATTTTCAGATCTTAAGCCATAATTATGAGAATTTTTTTTCTCCAACATGAAACATGAACTACAATCTCACAGGTCAATCCCCAAACTTTAGCTATTGTAAATTCAGGATTCAATCTTCTAGGATAACATATTCTTTTTTTTTTTTTTTTTTTTTTTACTGGGGATTGGACTCTCAGGGATGCCTAAATACTTATCAACAGCTCTTTTAAAAAATATTTATTTTTTAGTTATAGGTGGATACAATATCTTTTTTTTAATGTGGTGCTGAGGATCCAACCCAGTGCCTCACAAATGCTAGGCCAGCGCTCTACTGCTGAGCCACAACTGCCCTGTCAGTATCAACAGCTCTTTTTAATTATTTTTATATTGATACCCTGTATCAATATAAAAATAATTGCTTAGGGGCCTACTAAATTGCTAAGGCTGGCCTTGAACTTGTGATCCTCCTGCCTTTCCTCCAGAGTTGCTGGAAATATTGGCATGTACCACCATGCCCAGCAGGGTGGGGCTCACCTGTAATTCTATAAGTTTGAGATAACATATCCTATATGATAAGAAGCCACACTGAAATCTATCCATCTACAAATTATCTATGATTTCAAACTCTTTCCTTCTAGCACTAAAATTCTGGACTTTTTCCTCCTAACATATGTCCTTGAAATGATTTAAAAGTAAATTCATTCCCCAGGTAAAATTCTCTTATACTTCGGAGGCTTAGTTTAAGCCTTAATTTTAATTTGTTGGAGAGCTTTATTTATTTTTAATGGATAGAAAAAATATTTATATTTATCATGTACACCATGATTTTTGAAATATGTGTAGATTGTGAAATGGCTAAATCTAGCTAATTATCATATCAATGACCTCACATACTTACCTTTTTTTTGTGATAATTTACTCTTAGCAATTTTCAAGCACATATTGTTAATGACTATAATCACCACATTGTACAATAGACCTCTTGAACTTATTCCTCCCAACTGAAATTTTGTAGCCTGTTAACAAGATTTCTCCAATCCATGCCAACCTTTATCTCACTCCCTGGTAACCACCATTCTATCTGCTGCTATAATTTTAACTTTTTAGGTTCTGTATTTAAATGAGATATTGCAGTATTCATCTTTCTGAGTCCGGCTTATTTCACTTAAAATAATGATTTCCAAGTTCATCCAAGTTGTCATAAATGACAGAATTTCCTTCTCTTTTAAGGCAAAACAGTATTTCTTTGTGCATATATACCCCTTTTTCTTTATCCATTAAAGTGTTGAGCTCATGAATTGATTTCATACTTTGTCTGTTGTGAGCCATGTTGCAATGAACATGGGAGTGCTTCTATTTCTTCCACATACCGATTTCATTTCCTTCAGATATATATACCCAGTAGTGGGATTGTTAGGTCATATGGTAGTTCTATTTTTTTTCAAGAACCTCCATAGTGTTTTCCACAATGATTGTACTAGTTTGTATTGCCTGTGTTGAAGATTTTAGAAAGATTTTCTAGATGATTATGGAAGAGCCACGGTTTTACCTAATAAATTTTCAGGTCATCTCTTTTCCAAGCCTGACTGATGGACAAGTCCCAGGACTCATAGAGCCTAACCAAGTCATATGTCTTATAGACATGTGCAAAACCTGAAAACACTTAGAATGAAACTTCCCCTACTGACCTACTAGATTCAGAAACTGCTTAGGCTCAGAAGGCACTCAGGAATTTAAAGGGAGTCTAAACCCAATCAGCCTCTCAAGAAAGACTCACCATCAGGCATGAGCTCCACTACCAAGGTTGGGTAAGCGATGTTAGTGCAGCCAACTGGGGTGCCACAATATTTTTTACATTCTGAGGGAAGGACACAAGCAATTTTTTCTGGGGAGAGACAAAGAATCATGTCAGCAAACACACATTGGGGGAATACTTGTAAAATCCACCTTCTTAAAACAAGGTGTCAAATATAACATTTATGCCCAGGGCCCGGAAATGGTTCCACAATGAATGTAGATTGCAGTGAGCATCTCCATCCCATGCTCCTATACTTCTTGTCCTGATATACCCCCAACCTCTGACTGGGGAGGAAGGATGGTTCTTAAGTAGAGGAAGATGGGGGAAAAAAAGAGGGATCGGGAAGTTAAGAACTTTAGAAGTGGTCCAGAGGTAGAGAAATGAGTATGGCCTGTGAGCCTGCCAGACATTATGCTTAGGGTGAGATGGGGAGGAAGCACTTCAGCTAACAGTAGTGATAATTACCTTGTTTTCTCCTGAAAAAGCACAGTTGTTTGTGGTTCCCAATTTTTAGGTTTATTTGAAACAGCTCTTAGATGTAGAGTCAAATGTCTAAATAACTGAGGAAATTTCCTCAATGACAGGATTGTTGAATACCACTTCCAAAATATGGGAAATCTGGGTTACAGATAAAAAGTAAATAGCCTTGGAGGGGAAGGAACATAATCTAGAGCTTAGAAAGAATTCAAGAAATGTGTATAGGATTCAGATCAAGAAACATTTGTTTAATACTTGCTATATGAATATCTCATTTAGTGCTGCTCTATATTCAACCATAGCACTATTTTGTAAACAAGTATGTATAACATGCATTAGAATATAAACTATTCAGTTAGTTATACAGCCTTCCCACAGTGTCCATGGAGGGAACTGGTTCCAGGACACTACCTGACACCCAGTGGATACAAAACCCTGCAGGTGCTCAAGTACCTTATATAGCATAGTATAGAATTTGCATAACACATGCATATCTTCCTGAATACTTTAAATAACCTCTACATTACTTATAATACCTAATATGATATAAATGCTGTGTAAATATTTATGGTAACATGTTGAATAATAGCAAGGCAAGAAAGGCTACACATGTTCAAAAGAGATAAAATTTTTTTCTGAATATTTTCAAATCATAGTTGGTTGAATGCATGGACATGCAAGTCATGAATATAAAAGACCGACTGTATTTTTTTTTCATGACAGACAAGCCTGGGGTGAGTGTGGGAGCTATAATTGAGCACATGTTATTAAATTGAAGAGGCAAGTTGGATGCATATTGTGACTTTAAAAGATCTGAAAAATAAAATGAGAAAACAATTGACAGCATAAGAAATCAGGGAACACAACCCCAAACATCTTTGCCCTCAAGTTGCTCATTGTTGATAAGAGGGGAAAATGATGCTTGGTAATCATGGCAAGAAGAGGGCAGACTACAGGGAGCAGGAAGTTAGGGACTTTAGAAATGATCCAGAGGTAGAGAAATGAGTATGGTCTGTGAGTCTCCCAGAAGGTATTACCTGTGTAGAGAATGCGGCTGATCATCCCTGGCATCACCATGAGGAACATGGGCAGCAGCTTCATGTACCCACACAGGGTACAGCCGGCCTTCACATGAGACATATTCTTGGCTGAGAGGCAGCGCTGCACAATCACCTGCCATGGAAAGCCCAGTGAGAGAGGGGTGCAGCCCTGAGATCCCATGATATCCGACAGTTAGGTTCCCCATCCTGAGTCCTTGGCCTAAGACTCAAGACCATGTGAGGCCTCCCCTATGTTTCCCAGCCCCACAAGCCACTGATAGGCAGGAATCTGTGCAGTGCCCTGGGGATATTTTATTTACCCTGCATATCCAGCTTGAGTACCTGATCTGTGCACCAGTACCACAAGGCGAGGATGGCCAGCCCAAAGATGAGCCCAGGCCATGGGAGGTCTCCCTTCAGGGGATCTCGGAAGATGTGGAAGGAGTCTTCCCTTGGGGTGTAGCATTCTTCCTTGATGGTGGTGTTTCCATCAGAAATTAAGGTTGGAATGGCTTTCATATACTTTTCCATGAAGGCTTCATACCCTCCCACTTCATTGAAAGCTGGAAAACATTGGTACAAAAACAGTCTGAAATTTCCAACTCTTCATAGAGATTTCATCTCTGGGGCCTGAGAATTTGAGAGGACACCACCATCAGAGACAGCCCTTACTGTGTGGTCTTGGGCAAGTTATTTTCCCATTCTGTGCGTCAGCTTTCTCAACCGTAGAATGGAATTATTAACCCTGCCCAGCCCCCTTGGGGGCTACTATGAGGATCCAAAGCAAAAACTGTGAGAGTGTTCTAATCACAAACTTCTTTACAAAATGAAAGGTATTTCAATAATTTAAAGGAAGTTCATAGTATTGGATCACATGCAAAGACTTCTTCCCTCACTCCCTGTTGTTCGCCATGGTCCTTGGAACTCAGATCACAGGCTTATAGACTCTCAGTGACCAGTAGGAACCTGGACAGAGACCTACCACCTCTGGTCTCAGCAGTGTAATTCAATAACCAAGAAAATGAGGAATCTGGAACCCTGCCACCTTTCAGCTATGGGTTCTTTACAAGTCATTCCAGCCCTTATCTTGCTGACCCACAGGGTCTACTTGGGAGCTTTTATACCAAATGAAAGTTCATGGAAAACTGAACACTACAGAGAACATAAGAGTCTTTGCAGGACACATAGAAGTTCTTGTGCACCTAAAAATGAAGTGCATTTTACGTCCTCTCTGAACAAGTGTCAATAGACATAAGTTTCCACTGTTGTCTTTAGGATTTTCTAGGCAAGTAAAAACCTCAAGAAATGAGAGGGGCCCAACATTAAGTGGCCAATTTAGTTTTTTTTTTCCATTGAGAGGAAAATTGTCACATACTGTCAACAACTCATGAAAGTGGACATTTAACTTCAAAATGTAAGGAACATATAAGCTAAAACTGAAAACACAAAACTTGGATATATTTAACTTAATGGGTATTAAGTCTCATCTTTTCATCTTTTTCCCCCCTCAATTTCTCTGCAGACAAGAGGCCCACAGGGGGGTCAACTGACTGAGGCTATCAAGGGAGAACAGGAGCCCTAACATGAGTCCTCCTCAGTGATGGCCAATGTGGGTTGGACCACTGCCCTTCAAAGGACACTGACTGCCCCAAACTTTCTTTACCTGGCTCTGTATATCTTCCCCCACCCCCTCCTCAGCCTGCCCTTCCCCCACTTACCAAACCCAGTCAGGATAAAAGACCCCACCAGCATAATTGCTGTCTGCAAGGTGTCCGTGTAGATCACAGCTGCCAGGCCCCCTAAGCAGGCAAGAAGACAATATAGGTGACCTCATGTGGAAGATAGCCTATCTGCCTGCTTCCTCTTCCTATTGCCCATCATGACCTCTACTTCTTACACACAATCTGAGAAGCAACCCCATCCCCAGTCACCAACCTGCCTTTTCTACCCCCCACCCCTGCTTTTCAGTATTCTGCTATTTAAAAGTGTGTTCTCAACCTCCGCTTTTCACAGAAATGTTCTCAAGGCCTTAGGGAAAGAAGAATGTTTCTAAAGAACCTGATTTGACCATGTTAAGCCAAGGGATGGCTCAAAGGAGATGGCTGCTCTATGGTAAGAGAAAGCAGCTTCCAAATGAAGGCAAAGAAGAGCAAATTGCTGATAAGGAGATGCCTAGGAACATTACCAAATTGCCACATTTCAGAAGGCCACTTCTATGTCCATTCACTATTTCTCAGACTATCTGAGTAACTTTAGTCCTCAAAGATATGGAGCCCCAATTCAGCTGTAAGTTTCATTGCTGGTCCTGACCTTCCCAAACTAGGCAAAGTATCACCTCTGCATCCCTTTCTCCCTCCTGCAGTAGCTCTCAGTCCCCAGAATATCAAATCCAAGGCCTTTGAATTATCAAGCCTATGGCCCACACTCACCCTCATTACTCCTCAGTTGCCACTCTCCTTCAGCCAAGTGCATCCTTTTGCTTACCTTGCCTCCACCTCATGGCCTACCATTCCTACCTCCATTCTCAGCTCGCACATTCTTGCATCTGAAACTCCTCTGATCTTCCCAATTTAGTCACATTGTTTCTACAATTTGCAGGGCCAAGCTCTCCCTGAGGTCCTGTAAGAAGTTGCCCTATCCCAGCCTCTACTGGAGATTTCTGAGACCACTCAGGTAACTACTAGTAGATACCCAGAAAATGCCCATTCTCAAACTGTTTCCTGGGTGTATCTCTCTTCTTCAAGAAATGCCTAATACTGAGCTGAACTTGAGATGCTGGTTCACTTGAACAGACTCACCTGTGATTGTGTAAAGCCCAGTGATTGCTAATAAGAGAAAGATGGCCAGGTATATATCCAGGCCCAAAGCCAGATTGATGAATATGGCTCCAGCAAAGATGGATGCCTAGAAGAAGAGGAAAGGCAGAGTTAGAAGTGACAGAAGCCTGTTAGCCACAGGATGCATACTGTATTCCCATGTTTCCAAACTAGCTTTATTCAGGATGATAATTTGTATTCCAGAAAAAGGATTCCATGGTTAAAAATGCCTGGAAAATGCTGAATTAAAAAGGTTAAGGCAATTACTTTGCCACACAACTTCTCTGAATCTTTAGTATATACCATCCTCTGTGAAGGTGAACATGAGCACAGAACACAAACTTCACCAACTTATTTAACTTTGAAACTTTTTTTGCCAAGGAATAACTATTAACACCTTGATGTTCCTCCTAACCCACCTGTAGACTGCTGTTCTTAGCTATTATCCATAATTTATACCTCAATGTACACAAGTCTGTCAGCTCTATTCCCAACCACAAGTTTTAGTGCTACAGAATCCATGAGTGGAAATCCCAAACCCAAACAAATAATGAAGAGAACTTTAGAAAGATTATAATTTTATCTCTCTTATTTGGCTCTATTATTTGGTCTAATGTCAATTTCATGCTTACTTGTTAATGTTTGAGCCCTGGAGAATGAATTAACCCCCAATACCCAAGATGGGCTTCTGAGGACCCCATGAATTAGCTCCAGTCCTCCCAGATCTTCCCTGAAGATTCTCATTCCAGAGATCTAATGCCATCATCATTCTTGGGGAAGGAGGATAGGCAGAGCTAGGAGGTTGGAAGAGAGAGGGTGATTTAGAAAGAGACCCCATCACTGGAAGCTGGCGGTCAGAGGACCTGAGTTTTAGATACCATCACTGAGTACCCTTAGGCAAAACATTTTGCTTTTCCACTTCTCAGTGTCTTCATCTTTAAAGCAGGAAGTCCTGACTCCAGGTGCTTATCTCAGGGGCTGGAAATGGGAAAAGCCTGCAGCCAAGAAAAACATTCCCCAACCAGGTCCTGGATGGATTCATCCTGCCCTCTGCAGCAGCCCAAGAGGAGGAAAGAACCCCTGCTGTACTCTATGCTTGCTAAATGCAAATGACCACTTTTTCCTGACTGCACATGAAGCCACTTGAAATTGTGCTGAATACTCATAATGCCATCCCATGCCTCCAAACAGTTACACAAAGTTATACAAATTAAAAGGGCCCCATTCATGATTACAGCAGGATGCTGTCAAATTCATACACTTTTGATTTGGTGGAATAACTAACAAACACAAATGAGTTATAAAAAGAGTTCAAGGCTGCTACTATTTCCTTAGAAATGCCCACAATTGGCTTATTTTCCAAGGAAAGGTAATTTTTAGTGTTTTATGATAACATGTCATGGTAGACTGTGATTCTCTTATTAATATTTGCCTTACTGTCAACAAGCTCAGATAAAGTATTACACAACCCCAAGATAATTCTATAAATGAAGCTTATAAAGACTTCTTGAAATGTTGATCTCATATAAATCTTGTTTTATGACATTCTATTTCCGTCTAGTACAGATAAAGAATTCTAAGCAAATCTCCCTGGCAAATAAATTCTTCCTCCCATGAGTCATTCCTACCTCCAAGATAAATTCTGCCCTTGAAACCCCAAATGCCAGCAGAAACAACTGGGGATATGATAGCTGAGTTCATGAAAGTGACTGGATCTGAGTGAATTCACTTTAGCCTGGGGTTTCTGGCATTAGTCTTTGGGTCTCTCTCAATGAACCAATTTTTCCTTCTTCACTGCTGGATTGTTGTTGTTGTTGTTTTAAAAATACCTTTATTTTATTTATTTATTTTTATGTGGTGCAGAGGATCGAAACCAGTGCCTTGCACGTGCTAGGCAAGTGCTGTGCCACTGAGCCACAACCCCAGCCCCTGGCTTTTTTTTCTTTCTCCCTTCAATTATAGGAATTTTATAGTTTACTAAGGGCTTTCAGATGCACATGTTATTTTGATCCTTAAAACAACATTGAAAAGTAAAGAATCACTTTTCTGTAACATTTTCTGCTAAGTCATTTTAACCAATTTTTAAAATTGACTTTAAAACAAAATTTTGAATAAAATAATGTGTGTGGTTTTAAAACAAACAGCATGGAAAGTTATATATTGAAAAGTAAAATGTTAAATGCTGAAAAATCATCACTCTTCCCAAAGGCAAACACTGTTGAGAGTTTTTTTGTCTACTAGTTATTTTTAAATAGTTTGCTGAAACTTAGATATCAACAGTTATGTTCTCCATCCCCTAAAAGTAATGATGCTGAAGTTAAAAATCGAAAAATGTGTAAAATTTTTGCTAAGAGCAGGGGGAAATGAAACAAAATGGTGTGGGTACTTTTTGTGTGTGTATGTGCAAGAGGTGTTTGCTGGGGATCAAAACCTGGGCCTTGCACTAGCTAAAAAGTGCTCTGTTTCTGACTAAATCCCAGCCAGTGTGCACATTCTGATTGAAATTTTATAATAAAAGAATACACAAAATATATAAAAGATTGAAATATGGAAATGAAAATGTTTGTATTAGTTAGAGGATTATCGATGTTTCTTCACCCTAAGATTTTCTTAAATGCCTTGAAGTTTCAAAAGTAGAGCAGAAATTTTTAAAATGTTCTTTAAGGATAAATGGGTGTGTGGGGGTATAGCAAAAATATAAAAATAAAGATGGGAGGCTGGGGTTGTGGCTCAGTAGTAGAGGGCTTGCCTCCCAGGCATGGGGCACTGGGTTCAATCCTCAGCAACACATAAATAAATAAAATAAAGATATTGTGTCCATCTACAACTAAAAAAAATTTAAAAAACAAAGATGGTAAGAATACGTATGAAGTTAAAGTTAGCATTTACCTCTTAGGAAGGAGGGAACTGGGATCAAGAGGAAGTACGGAGAAAAGGGTGCAGATACGTTATGTTTTGTTTCTTTTTAAAAATGTTAAATTGTGTTAGTTGTGTTGGCACACACTTGTAATCTCAGTGACTCAGAGAATTGCAAATTCAAAGCCAGTTTCAGCAATTTAACAAGACTTTGTCTCAAAATAAAAAGAAGAGCTAAGAGCAGGGGAGAAGATGTAGCCCAGTGGTAATGCTCCCTTCCATTCAATCCCTAATACCACAATAAATTAATAATAAATAGTTAGATCTACAAAATTTGCGTGGATAGATATCAAGGTGTTTGCCATATTATTATTCTTTGTTCTTTTCTGTATGTTTTAAATATTTCATTGAATTATTTTTATTTAGAAAAGCAGGGGACTATATAGGAAATACACCATGATAGTGGTATAATAGCCCTGAGAACAATGGTGATAATAGCACCAGGAAAAACTTTGCTGTCTACCACAAATTACATGCATGCCAGATTTCTGTCTTCTTAAAACATTCCTGACAAGTCTCTGGTTATTCCCTGTCTGTACATGGATCTCGCAAGGCCTTCTCTCCTCTCTTCTTATCTATCATAAACCATCTGTGCACACACACACACACACACACACAACGCTCACTTATCATGTGTAATTCATAAAACTGAGGCTTTATCTCAAGTGATCATGCTTATTTGAATAATATATAGCTTTGATATAAAAGGAGTTTTCTATAATCCTCAGTTTTACAGTAATCATCCCAAATTGCTCCTTTCCTAAACTACTGTTAAATGCCTTAAGAAAAAAAGGGATAGAGAAAAAGAGAAAGAAGGAAGGGAAGGAGGAAAAATGAAAGGAAGAAGGAAAGGAAAGAAGCAAGCAAAGAAAAAAGGGAGAGAGATGGAAATTTCCCTGATGTTGCTAAAACAAAATCAACTCAAAGTGAAATAGAAAAGTATGGTCCTCTAGGTTCAAGGATTGGCAATTTTTTCCCATAAAGTCAGGTAAGAAACATTTTCAGCTTTGCAAGCCATACCATCATTCCAACTCTACAGGTAAAACATGAAAGCATCATAGACAACATAAACAAATGGGCTTCTCTGTGTTCCAAGAAAATGTTATTTACCCAAGCAAATAGTAGGTTGGTTTCTCCCAAGGGCTTTGAAAGTTTAGTTGATCAGTTTCCATGGGACTCTTAGGAAATAATAAAAATTCAGACCCCAGCTAGAAAATCTTTAAGAGAACTGAGTCTCTGATTTTGATGAGTCTTGTGTGGGTTGTTTGGCTTCAGTGCAGAGGTTTTTAGGATGCTGTGATTTGATATGTGTGTTTGCTGTCCATTCTGGTTCTAAGATGTATCTGAGCACCCAGTAAATCCTACCTGGCAATGAGGTTTCAGATACAGAAGCATTATTATTCAAATTTCTCTTTCCATTTGTGAAAGTGAATAGCCCAGGTAATAAGCATTCAAATCTTAAGCAAAAGCCAAAGTTTTTATTTTTACCCAAGGATCCCAAATGGACAGCAGAGTCACTGTTTATTGCAGTCATGATCTGTGATAATAGCCACGGGAAATACAAACAAGGACATTCAGTTATCACATGTAATTCATAAAATCTGATGCTTTATCTCAAGTGATTGCACACATTTGAATAAGATGCACCATGCCAGGAAACCTTACATAACAAAATGCTTCTCGGAGTTTGATAAGGCAGGTGCTCAAAGGAACCAATAAAATGGAGGAGTTCATGGAGAGACATCAGTTCAGGGTCTCTGAGCTGGAAAGAATATAACCTCAAGATGGCAGCCATAGCAAAGGCTCCTCGCCACCACTACCCACACACCTGCAATATGCTTTGCTGTCTACCTCAAATTACATGCATGCCAGATTTCTGTCTTCTTAAAACATTCCTGACAAGTCTCTGGTTATTCCCTGTCTGTACATGGATCTCACAAGACCTTCTCTCCTTTCTTCTTATCTATCATAAACCATCTGTGCACACACACACACACACACACACAAATTGGTTAATCTTTGTTTGTGATACACACTATACTTACCTAGTCACTTTGTTAACTAATAGTTCTTTTCTTTTATCCATGATCCCTGCACTCCTGTGTACTGGGCTCCTAGCAGGTACAATTGACATCAAGGTATTTCTTTTGTTTTCATGTCTGAATTCTGTGTATGTATTTCTTTATAAATTTTCAAGTTCTACACCCCATGGTAAACCTGAAGCCAGCCAAATGTACAGCGAAAGCCTTGTCTCTCTCCACACACCTCCCTCCTTCAGGACCTCCAGACACCCAGCGTACAATTGATGTTCTTCACAGTCCTTTCAGATCTTTCTCTCACCAACTCGTTTATATTATGAGATTCATTTAACTGCTTCCCTTAATTTTTCAAGCAGTCTTAAGTTTTAACGCTCTCTGTACTGGAGGAATGAAAGATAGAAGACACATAAGGTCAAAATATTTAGATTAGTGTCAGGAAACCTGCTTTTCATCCTGGTTCTGCTCCTCTTTAACCCTCCAAAGTCTCTTTCCCTCCCTAAACCTTATTTGCCCATATATAAAATGAGAGCTTAGGACATACTACTAGCTGATTTATCCCATTTCATCATTCTACACCTTCATCTTACCTAAGCATAAGACAAAAGTGTGAAACCACAGACTTTGAGACTAGAGAGACCCAGATTTCAATCCTGCCTTTGCCTTATGCTAGCTGGGGAAAATTACCTAACTTCTCTGAGGCTTCATTTTCTCTTCCATAAAGTGAAAAGTAAAAACAGAAACCCCTACCCGTGCCATTCACTTATGAGAACAAGAGATAATGGAAGTAAAGCCCCTGACACTGAATATACTGGCACTAAGTGGAGCTATCATCCTTCTTAAACATTTGTCAAGCGATCATGTTTGGGCAATGGATGGAACAAATATGATGTTTATTAGGGCCTCTAGTAGGGAGTACAAGAAATCATACAGAGAGGCAACAGACAATGCCATATATGATTCAAAAGCAAAATTTAGAAAAAGCTGATGCTAGGAAACATTCCTCATCAAGATCTGAGCAGGAAGAAGATGCCCCTCACCTACCTGGGGACTCTCAATCCAAGGAGGTTTAATCAGTAACCTGAAAAATAGGTGGGATGATAGGGAAGGTAGGAAGAGAGGTTGGACATTTATTTATATGACTACCCCTATACCAGCTCCAAGGGCAAAGAGTGCCCTTTCCGTGGCAACTGCAGTCAACAGACTTTCACCAGCTTGAACTGTGGACTTGGAGAATGTTTGCCTCTGAAAAGGGGAAACCCATTACCCTTCTCTATGTGCTCAAGAGACTGGTACCACCTCACAAACTGAAATCTAAGGGACAGTTCCGTCACCAGCTTCCTGCTACTTTTAGAGTGACCTTCCCACCCTCTTGCTTATCTACAGTAAAGGCTCACTTCAATTTCAACCCATCTCAGATATTAGCCAGGGCAGATCTTTTACAAAATTCTAAAACTGGTTTAATCTCTCCTTTGGTGTTGGAAAAGGTGGAATTTAAAAAAAAGGGAGAAAAACTTGCTAAGCCAATCACATGCTTTTTTGATAGAGCAATAAGTACTTTGTATCTGCTGGAAAGGGGAAAAGCCAGAGCCACTCCTAGGTGATATCAGAAAATGCCAATTCTCTCTCTGCCCTGCTGTATGAGAGCTGAAGGCTCTCTCAATCAGTTATGTTTTTCATCGTCTCTTACATTTCAGTAACTTTATGCTTTCAAATGAATTCACTGAATCCTAACTACCCACCACTCAGTGAGGTCGACAAGGCAATTATTATTCCCAGTTTCCTCATGAAGAAGGGACATCTAAAGGGTTTATGCCATTTGCTCCCAGATCACCTGTTAGTGAGCAATGAATGGACCAGGAGTCCAGCTTCCTCCGATTATACTGCTAGGTGGTTTGTCACCAAGGTCATACTGGTCCTATTTTCATTCTCTTATTCTTTATTATTCAACCACTGACCCACCCTTCCTTCCTTCTTTTTGTTCTTTCCTTTCTTCCTTCCTTCCACTATTGCTTTAACCTTTATCAGGTAATTACTTTGGAGATAGAAAAATGCCAAGCAAAACCTATAAGCAAGTTTTCCTATCTTTTTTGGACTGTCAGTATCTTAGAACTCAGAGGTTTCCGAGGTTGGTTTGGAAGAGTTGTTTTGTTCTATTTTTGGATTTTTGCTTGGTTTTGTTTTACCATCATGGCGAATGGACTTGAACGCTTCCAAGAAAGGAAAAGTGAAGTGAGGAAGGAAGAGGAGGCTTGTTCCGGTAGGCCAGTCAAAAGATCTTCTCAGCTTTCAAATGTGCCCAGTGGCCAGCCAATCCCTGAGAAATCTCAGCCTACAAACTGGAGCCTGCAGTTCTAGGCTGGAAGGGAGGGTAGGATAAAGGGCCACTACTGGGAGCATCCCAGTGGTTGGGTTTAGAGAGAATAAAAGTCCCCCAGAGGTTTAGCAATGAAAGGTCCAGGGAACTGATTCCAAGTGAATACTAGGAGCCTCATGCAGTGAAAAGGACAGTGAACTAAGGCACACAGAGCTGGTTTTTATTCCCAACATAGGATTCTGAGAAGTACTTTACATCCCCAGGTTTTTTCATTCCCCTTTTGCAGAGGATTGCATATCTCCCCTTCAAAACTCATGTTAAAACAGTCCTCAAAACCATGTTATAGTATTTGATAGTATTTGGAGGTAGAGCCTTTGGGAGTAAATTGGGATTAGATAAGGTCATCAGGGCCAGCCACTATGACCAGGGAAGGGAGATATGAGCTGACTCATACTTGCTCTGTTTTGTTCTGTAATACCTCCTGTCCTGTTAAAGAGGTCTTCATCAAATGAAGGTCTTTTGATATTAGGCTTTCCAGTCTCCATATTCATGAGCCAAATAAACTTCTATTTTTATAATTAACCAAGTCTGTGGTATTCAGTTATAGCACAGAAAATAGAACTATCAATTAACAAAGAATGTCACTGTTCCCTTTCAAAATTGGTATTGACTGTCTATGTTGAACAGTCTCAGAAATATCACATGGAGTCAGATTTTAACTTGATAGGACACAAATTTTCATGGCTGCCTCAGGTTGAGGCCAGTCCTTAGATGTTCTTAACTCCCTTTTTTTAAAAAATTGAGTAATAAATATTTAACATGTTTATCCTGTAAACCATGATGTTTTGAAATGGGTATATATTACTTAATGGTTCAATAGAGTCAGCTCACATATGTATAACCT
This sequence comes from Marmota marmota marmota, assembly GCF_001458135.2. Classification (NCBI taxonomy): domain Eukaryota; kingdom Metazoa; phylum Chordata; class Mammalia; order Rodentia; family Sciuridae; genus Marmota; species Marmota marmota. The sequence goes on from NW_025999898.1 coordinate 2,423,204, forward strand.
CCCAAATATGTGTGTATGTGAGAACAGTCAAAATCAGTTCTCTTAGCAATTCTCAAGTATATACAACATGTTGTCATTGACTGTAGTCACCATGCTGTACAATAGATCTCTTGAAATTATTTCTCCTGTTTACCTGAACTTTTCCATCCTTTGACCAAGATTCCCCCTTCCCACCAGCCTCTGGTAACATTATTTCAGATTAGGTGGTTTTTGTTTTTCTGTGTTCAGCTTATTTCACTTAACACAGTATCCTCCAGGTTCATCCATATTGTCACAATTAAAAGTTTCTTTCATTATTTAAAGAGCTAAATAGAATGCATTCTGCTGTCATATAAATAAAAAAATTAAAATAGAGCTAAATAGTACTCTATTGAGTGTACATATACCAAATTTACTGTACCCATTCATTGGTTGATGGTCACTTAGGTTGATTCCATGTCTTGACTATTGTGAATCATGCTGCAATTAATGTGGGAGTACAGGTATTTTTTTTAAACATATTCATTTCATTTCCTTTAAATATATACCCAGAAGTGAAATTGCTGGATCATATGGTATTTTAATTCTTTAACTCCCTCTCAATCTTCTAATAAGAACAGCTTTTACTGAAACTTTGTAAACCAGTTATGTTTCCAACCTGTGCCACAGTGGGGAACAAGGAGTTCCACTAAACTTCACTGGCTCTTTGATGCATGAAACAGGACTTTACCCTGAGCAGCAAGAAAGCTTATGGAACCAAGTTCATAGAGACACATAGAGCTGCCTCTTGGTGAATGACAGCTTCTGAGGAAGCTTCTGAGGCATCCAGGGCCCAATCCACAGTGCAACATACTCACTGAGATCTTAGTAAATATATAGAGCAGCAAGGACAGAACAGAAAGGTAAATCTGGATCCGCTTGCCTCCAAACCTCTTCCGCAGGTACTCTGGCATTGTCACCACCTGCATGAAATGTAAGAGAGGTCATCACCAGCTAGAGTGACCAGAGAGCCCAGAGGACACAGAAAAATGAGAGCCACAATAGTATGGTCAAGGATTCATTATCCTTGTTGGCCTGGGAAGTTTGCAAAGTGGCCAGGTGACCACAGACATTCAGCCATTTGCTCAATTCAATCTCACCTGCCCTACCACTATAGGAGTAGCTAGGCATTATTCCAGTACATAGAAAGTGCCAAATAAACACCTGTTTTTGAATGAATACATAACTGGACTTAACTAAGGAAGCAGATCCTTGTCCTGGAGAGGAGGGGAAATGTATATAGATATATCTATATATAGGGAGATATATTCCTATATAGAGCACCTACTGAAAAACAAGACATCATAACATTGATGGCATATTGCCAGTGTACCAAACTAGTCAACTAGGCTGGATGTGACCTTCAACATGCTCTTCACATAGGCAGTGCCAAGGATCATAGCTATAAGTCTGCCCAAATACTTCTGATATTACTTCCTCTACCCCAAGATTGTTGTCCTCTGGGACAAAACATGTGTCACCATCAATCTGTGAGTATCCAGAAGATGTAGCACCTTCCCTGTTTTTCCCATATTGCTTTTAGCTCCTAATATGCAAAGTTACACATAGGAGGTGCTCAGTATATCTCACTAAACAGGTGATACTAAAGCTAGCCTACGTAAAATATCAGAGAGACACAGTCAGGATACCAAGCATGCATTTGATAGTTGAGTACCAGCTACATGCTCAGCAAACAAGAACTACTGATGTACATAAATAAAGAGGAAATACAGTTCTTTTTCTCAATCTGCTTCCTTTCTGAAGGCAGAAACTTGACATAGTTGTACATCAAGAGCAAATGCATGGCCATTTAGTAAAGGGAGAAACCCAGAGCGAGGGGACAGGATGTTTCAGAGGGGTTTGAATAGTGTGGGATTTCTTAGGAAATCTTCTTAGAGGGAAGAGTCATGAGTCTTGACAGAAAAGAACCAGGGGTGCTGTTCAGTGCCCCTAGGGAGCCAGGAACTATTTTACAACCAAGAACTAAAAGCAAACACAGGTTATCTTTGCCATTTATTCCACAGAGTCTCCTCTGTCCCCCAGAAGGATCAAAGTCACATATATATTTGTCAGCAGGGAATGGAATAACAGAATGAGTACTTACCCCAGCTTTAATATAAATGGGAACAAACACCCAGCCCAGCACAACCACTAAAAACAGGGCCTGAAACCAAAACAAGAGGTGGATTCAAATCAGGAGGAACCTTAACCCATCCCTACTTACCTGAAGGACCCCTCAGCTACTGCAGAAAAATCACCCAGCACTTTCTTTTTTGGACTGAAGAACAACTCTTAGGTGGCCATTAGAGACTGTAGGATGCCTTAGTTGCCCAATTGGCCCAAAGAAACAGAAACTGGGCAACAGCAGAGGAATCCCAGGAAGCTACTGCTATCATCACAACCTTGGGCCACAACCAGAAGACTGAGATCTCTTTTGACTCTTCCCTATATTTTACAGGGGGTAAAATACCATTTAGAGAATAATAATAATAGATGGTGCAATGGGTTAGACATCATTACCCTGAGTACATGTATGAAGACATGAATGGTGTGAAAATACTTTGTGTATAATCAGTGACTTGAAAAATTATGCTCTATACGTGTAATATGAAATGAATTGCATTCTGCCATCATGTATAACAAATTAGAATAGATAAATAATTTAATAAGAAAGAGAATAATAACAATAATAATAATTGGTGATAAGCATTTCCAAACTTATAACATGGCTAGAAAGGTCTGGGGCCTCATCTTTTTAACACCAAAGGGAAAGAGAAAAAATACTCTTACCATCCTTCCAGTGTTATCTCCCATGCTACTCTGGTGGAAGGAACGCTTGGGCTCCTAAAACCATGCTCCTCCATCTGCATCCCAGGATGGCTCTGAGCAGTCAGGTACTCTCTCAAGCTCCTCTGGACACAGACTGGCCCGGCTAAGTGCTAATATTCTGCTATAGTTTGGGTATTGTTTAGCATGTCCCCTAAAGGTTCATGTATTAGAGGCTTAGTCCTCAGCATAGTGGGAGGTGGTGGAACATAGAATGAGGTGGAGCATAGTATAAGGTTCTTAGGTCACTGTGGGTGCTGTTCATGGAGGAGATTAAGGTAGTTCTGAAGTGACCCCCTGGAAGTTACAGAAAGTGTTTAAATACCTGACTCTGGCCCCACCCATCTCTCTGACTTCTTATTTTGGGTGATATTACCTCTCACATACAATGCTGCTATTGTCTTTCACCAGGAGATGCCACAGTCAAGTGGGTCCCTCACAAGGACCTGCAACATGCTGCTTGGACTTTTGACTTTCAAAAACATGAGCTAAATAAACCTCATCTTCAGCTGACATCTGGTATTTCATAATAGTCACTCAAAACAGACTTGTACAGGCTCTTTTCCACTTCTATAACCCAGTAACACTGATGCTACTCACATTCCATTCGAAAGCCCCAGTGGCAATCCCTGAAGCTGCTCCAGTCCCAGCTAGCCCCACAAAGTGGTCACTTCCAATGTTACTGGCAAAGAGAGAGGCTCCAACCTGGAAACATAAAGTCAGGAGAGAAGTCAGGAGCAACCCAGTGACATGATTCATGTTCTTCTCTGTAATTTCCTCCCATGTCCCTTCTGAATTTGAGATTATAGACTTTATCTAAAATTTCTCCATTTTGACCTTGCTTGTGACTCATAAGCCCTCTTCATCCCCTGATGGGGTGCAAAAGGCTGTTATAAACACTTACACAGTTTTACTGCCACTACGCTTGAGGATCTGCATCAGACCAAACTAAGCAGGTTTGATTAGATGGTAATTGGGGAAATAACATGATGTCATACCACAAAAGGCAAAAAGACCATGTGCGTCCTTTTCCCTTTAGGCAGTTTGTGATCACATTTGGCTGCTTACATTTCCTGTCCAACAAGGTTGGCAAAAGAGAATATAGAAAAATTAGAGAATTTCAGGCTAGGGATGTAACTCAGTTTCTAGAGTGCTTGCCTCACATGCACAAGGCCCTGGGTTCAATCCCTGGCACCACAAAAAAAAAAGGAGAGTGAAATTAGAGAATCTTGCAGAATTTGATGGATCCAAGCATATCAGCTTGAGGCCCTCTTGCAATACCTGTGCATACACAACTCTAACAAGAACTTCCCACCTTTCCAGGCAGCTGAATCTATGGTAGAACATTTAATTTTTAAAAATTAAGACCCTCTTTACCTTGAGCTGAAACCAACCAATGTCCTACTTTCACCCTAGTGATACAGAACAAATCTCTCTTCCATAAGCTCTTACTATATCTAAAGACAGAGGTAATGCACTCCCCTCTTATTCCCCAATCCAAACTTCCTCTTATTGTATGTTTGCTTCTCCTTAGCCATGGACTTGAATCTCATCGCCCTGTTCTTCTCTGCTTCCCTTAGCCCCATCTTTCTCCCCAAGTGGGTCTCAAAACCAAGTAGATTAATCTATACATGAGCTGTCCAGAATGAGACAGGATGCCCTTCTTGCCTTTCCATCTGGCTTTAACATCCTCCAGCTCCAAATTCTTTTTTAAAGCTTCATGATTCTTGGCAGTACTGAAGATTGAGCCAGTTCCTCTAATTTCTAGCACTATTGGAGGATCAGCCTCTAAATTATTTGGAAAATTTAACAAGATCATTTTTTTTTCTCCCAACATTTGTGGGGAGAAATGATTTGCCTGGACGTTTTCTTTTGTGATTTAATTAGTTTTCCCTTTAGAGAAGGCTCACAGGAAGCCATCCAAACTAGTGGGGATTGCATCTATCTTTTGAACCAAAGACAGACATTACTCTATTTAATAACTCCTTCAGTGCTTAACTCAGTCGTAGAGATGTGTTCCCAGAACTTGTACTATTCACAGTGCTCTGCAAACCAGGGACATGGCTTCCCTTTGGAGCTTGTGAGAAATGCAACCCCTCAATTGCCTCCCAGAGACTTAGTGAATGAGAGTTATACCTCTCCACTCCACATGATTCATATGCACTTTTAGGCTTAAGGAGTCTTCCCTAATCTGTATTAGAAGTCATCATTCTCTCCTTAATGTTGTTTTGCTCTCTCTTGGGAAGCAGAAGTGCAGTCCCTAGCTATACAATTACAATGCTAAGATCTGGAGGACAAAAAGTTTGGGGTGAAAGAGGCTGTCTCCAAAGTCTCCTGTTTTACCTCCAGAATTTTAAAGGTCTGTTACCAGGGCATTTATCCTTCCCAGTGGGAGATACTATAACTCAAACCACGTGTCAAGATATGGCATGAGGACTGAACAAAACTTTAACCATCTCACCTCTAAAATCCCAGAGTTGACAGACTCAAATTAAGACTCCAAGGATATCCTATGTCACAGTAAAGTTACTGAGATATCCAAATGGAAAAGTCAAAGACTTTGTGGGAAATACTTCCAAAAACAATTTAGCTCAAGAAATAGGATCATTAGGAGCTTCCAGATGGTGATCCCAACCACCAGAAACAACAAAAATGGGCTCTGATATGGCATGGAATTCACAAGAGGAATAATAGGCACTGAAGCCTCTTCACAATCAGGACAATCCTACTTTCTCCAACCCCAGCAGCCCTGCCATGTCCTGTCACATCCTCTACCTTTTGGCAAAATCACACCAACTCAGTCTCTTAGACATGCTCTGTGTGCTTTCCTGACTCCTGTGTTAATGTGTTTTCCTTTCCCAAAACTCCCTCTCTGTTGAGCTCTGTCTTCCAAAACACTGTGTCAGTCATCAAAATGAGGCATAATCCCATCTCTCCACTGATACCATGCAGAGCTGATCTCTCCCCCCTCTGATCTCTTGTCCCACATGCTGTCTGTTCCACTCTCCTGGTGCATTGCCCACCCTATGCTGGTACAGTAGTGCCCCCTTATTCATGGTTTCACTGATAGCAAATGTTTGAATGTTCCTCTTGGGAAAACAACAGGAAGCATTGCAACCAAATGCCTTGCAGTTGCATTTTTTTCCTACTGGCTACATGAAATTGGGACTTTTCACAGGAATATGCCAAGGTACTCAATCCTGAAGGAGAGGCAATAAACTTGGCCTGCCAGGCTTACACGGGGCTCATAAGGCCAGCAGGGCATACTAGAGAAATGTCTCTATGAGATGTCAATCTGGCAACCTGTTTACCAGTAATAAGAACAATACCACAAGTGGGGTGGGGGAGATCTGATATTATGAGTTATTTTCTATCAAACAGACAAAATATTTTCAATGATAATATTTGGTATTTGTAAGTAATTTTTTTCCTTATATTTCTGGTATAATTCATCTTCTTATACTATATGAGGACTTATACTATTTGGGGGACTCTATCTTAAGCAAATTATCTGACATGCAAAGATTTATTTAGACAGATTTCATTAGTATGTTCATTGCCATGCAACCTATACACCATATGATCCCTGAAATTTTAAAATATATGCATGTGTGCATATTTGTACATAAATTGACAGAAATATCCAATTTAACAATGGCTACCTTTGGAAAAGAAAATAACAAATACATTGTTTTACTTCTTTATACTTTTCCAATTTTTTTCATGATGAGTTTCTGTAATTTTATAATCATAACACAATTCTTTAAACCTCTGACAATGAAACACTACAATTCCAAGGCTTCTATCCTAGACTCACTGGCAGAGTCTAAGAACTAAAAACAAAGTTATGTATTTGGAGGGATATAGAAAAAGATATGAAATGTCACTAAATACTAACTATGATAAAGTTTTCTGTGACAGGAAATAGAAGATTTACATCTTAAACCAACTTATCTGATGTTAGAGATGGAATTACCTTGGAAAAGACTACAGTCAACATTATTTTCAAATGAAAATAAAATTATAGCCCAGAAAAAGAACATGGTTTAAGTTTACACATGAATGTTATGTTTACTTCTAACCTAGGGGCCAAGAATTACCCAAGGAAATGGACAGGATTATGTTTGTCTTCCTATCTTAAAAATTAGGAGCATTAGTGGCTTGGGAGGCTGGGGCAGGAGGATCGTGAGTTCAAATCCAGCCTCAGCAAAAGCGAGGCACTAAGCAACTCAGTGAGACCCTGTCTCTAAATAAAATACAAAATAGGGTTGGGGATGTGGCTCAGTGATTGAGTGCTCCTGAGTTCAGTCCTTAGTACCAAAAAAAAAAAGTGTTGGGACAAGTGCATGGAGTACTGTATACATGGCATACTTTAAGGGCATGTGATGGCAAACCACTTACCCTGTAGGTACAGCCCTGAGTATGGGCTGCATATTGCAGTCCCTGTGCTTGCTCCATGGCCCACTCCTCTATTGGTTGCTGCAAGGACAGTTGGCCAGAAATTGTATTGGTGGCTGCCTGTAATCTGCTTAGCTACTACTTGAGTATATATACATGGTACCTGCACAATAAAATCAGACCTGCTTCCTGCTTTGTCTCCAGAAATCTTGATTAGCGACTATGCAGCCACACTCTCTTCTACCCTATACTGTGGACCTCCTTGCTGGACAAGAGAGAGCCCACACAAATAGAAGCATTCAATGGATTTGGGAAAGTATGCTAAATGTTTCAAAAAAGTGAGTAGAAAGGATTTTGAATGTTCCCACACAAAGAAATGATAAGTGTTTGAAGTGATGGACATCACAATTACTCTGTTCTGATTATTATACATTTTATGTATTTATTAAAATGTCACACACTGTGCCCTATAAATATGCATAATTATTCCATGTCAATTAAAAATAATAAAAATATATATCTTTTAAACTACCCTGTATCAAAACTCATGTTTGAATGCATTAAAGGCTTCCCCTTCCCCTTCTTCTAAGCACACTGGGAACCGTTCAACCAGGTTCTAATCTTGGCTCTGCCATCACAAATTATGTGACCTGACCAGTCACTTTTGTGCTTTCAACCTTAGTTTCCTCCATTATAAACCAAGAATAAGACTCTTCCTTCCCCTAACCCACAAGGGTATTGTTGCGCTTAAATGAGATGACAAATGTAAGAGACCTTTAAGAAACATTTGCCAACAAAGCCATACTACTCTGAAAGAATACATGACCTGTGTTTTTATGGAGTGCCCCGAGTTTCATCAAAGAGCAAGAGTTGTCGGTTTCTCTTTGAGGGAAAAAGATCATAGTTCAAATGGAATTGCTCTCAACAAATTTCAAGAAACTACTTTCTTCATTAATTAAGCTTGTAATTTCAAGAATATCCAGGACACTGAGATGGCACCCTGCTCCCTGCTTCTGTCCTCCTCTTTAAGGACAGGACTGCTTCTCCATTCCTTCTCTGGGCTGTGCTAGACACATCCATTGGGATGTCCTCCCAAAAGTGATTCTCAAACTTTAGCACACATCACCATATGAGATTCCAAATTAAATATGCATTTCACATAAGTAATGAATATGGTTTTTAAAGTATAAGTACATCCTGTGCAATATTTGGGATAACTTATCCTACAAATGCATTCATTGTTTGTCTGAAATTCACATTTAACTGAACTTCCTGTATATTTATTTGTTAAATTTGGCAATCCTAATTAAAATCACCTGGAAGCTTTCATTGCTCTGCCTGATTGTCTAGAGTTTTTGATGCAGTAGGTCTAGGTTAGGGCTGGACAACTAACAAGATCTGGGTACCTCACTTAGAGAGTCCCACCCTGGAAAAATAAGAAAATGAAAGAGGAACACCAACTTTAACAGTGCCTCCAAGTGTTAGGTCATGAACTTAGTTCACTTTATCTTATTTAATGCCCACAAAGTTTGGTAAGGTTGGTATTATTTATCTTAATTTTACAGATGAGATTAAAGATCAGAGGAGTGGAGTGACTTGCCCAAGGTCCCATAGCCAAAAGTTCTTAAAGTCCAGGAGGCAAAAGAAATGCTTCAGTCCTCCACTGACTTCCCCCTTTTCTAACAGTTTCTTCTAATTTCCATGAAGGGGCACCATGGGAAGAGACCCTCCTCTCTACCATCTCACAGTAAACTCAGGAGCAACATGTGCTCCACTGCATCATCTTTTATTTCCTCCTTCACCTTCTCAGGAACTGTTAATATCTCTGTCCCTTTAGTAGCTCTCTTTTCAATAAGGGGAATTTGAAAAAGTTTAACCTTTGACACTGGCCATCTCTCAGGAATCACACTTCCTGGATTGAAACAGAAAATAAGGTGGGGTTTGTATATTCAGAATATTTTATTTCTGAGTCTCTGGTAAATATTTAGACACAAGCTTGCTCCAGAGTCGTCATAACCTCTATTTACTCTACAAATCAGCTAATGTGCCCACAGACAATGGTTGTATTTCATTCATTACATGCATGCACATCTCTCCCCTGACCAACAAATCAAAGTGATGAGAAGTCAGGAAGCCACTGCCAAAGTTGGTGTTTTCCCACCAGTTTTTGACACAAAATGCAGGTGAGGTCTTCTGCTGGCATTTAGAGGTTGAGGGGACTGGACACCAACCCACCCACCAACAGATAGACCCATCTTCAGAACTGTCAACAATTCAAAAGGCCTGATCTAAATGTACCATATCTCTCCCATGCTGCCCCTTTTCAGTCCTTTATATACCCCCACCTTCCTTTCTATCACAGTGCCTTTGGCCATCTGTTGTTTTTTTTTGTTGTTGTTGTTGTTTGTTTGTTTAGATTGCTCATCCCCCAATTTTCCTTACTTTATATTTTTAAAATTTTGATTAATACATAAATGTACATATACTTATATGAAAAAAATGTGGTTTGTCAATCCATGTATACAATGTGTAATGATCAAACCACAGTAATCATTTCAATCATTTCTTGTTTCTGAATGAGTTCTTCTGATCCTTTAGGTCTTAGCCTAATTGCCCAATCCTCAGAAATTTCCACCCTATGTAGGCAAGGAAGACCCTTCTTCTTCCCACCTACCCTTAATTCAAATTCTATTATTTCTAAATACTTAACCATTACTTATAATTTCATATAAAATATCTTGTGGAAATATGAGTGACATACACACACATACATGCATATATATGGGCACCTATCCCCCAGAATCTGGCACATAGTAATCACAAGTAGTTGTGGGAAAAAAAGAATAAAAAAGCATAAATAGATAAATGAATAAGTAAATAAATGAATTCATAGCTAAAGGGAGAGGTTCTGCAAATTTGATAAAATAATGATGATAATGATGGTAGACAACCCTTGATTAGTACTGACAGTATCCTATCATAAGATATTCACATGCACTAACTAATTTAATCTTCACAATAACTGTACAAGGTAGGTACAATTGTCTCTATTTTGCATTTGAGAAATTGGGGCACGGAGAGAGTCACTCACCCACAGCCATGTAAGTATGAATGCATGGAGCTGGGGTTTTAACCAAGACTTCTAACTCCAGAGTCTGTATTTTTTTAAGAGAGAGAGAGAGAGAGAGAGAGAGAGAGAGAGAGAGAGAGAGAGAATTTTTTAATATTTATTTTTCAGTTTTTGGTGGACACAACATCTTTATTTTATTTTTATGTGGTGCTGAGGATCCAACCCAGTGCCCCGTGCATGCCAGGTGAGCATGTTACTGCTTGAGCCACATCCCCAGCCCTGTATTCTTAACTATAACTTTAAATCACCTCCTTAATATAAAGTTTGCCCAAAAGTATTGATATAGTTCCCTCTGACTCACTTTGCCACATGCCAAGATAAACAAGGAAAGCCCAGATATATTTCTTAATGCAAAATCCAAAGACTTCAACTTAGCTAATAGTTTTAGCACTCTTCTGGATTTGACCAACTGGAAACATTGATTGAAATTTGGTTTGTCCTTTCTGTCTACAGAAATGTTAATTTGTTAAAAAATACTTGGAAGGTATCCAGTGGGAAATCTGGGAGCTTAGGTACTAACTAGATGATAGAAACTTGGCTACATACTAGTTGACTAATGCCTAGGAACACAAAGAGTACATGGGGAGGTGATTGGCAATACATTTCTCAAAGAAGCTCCTCAGCAGAGACTGAGATAAGAAGAATGGGAGGCAAATTTCTCTACCAGAAAAAAACAGTGAAGAAGAATGAGAAGGAGAGAAGGAAGATGAGAGGAAAAAATAGGAAGAGCAGGAAAAGGAGAAAGCAAGAGGAAGAGAATAAAGGAGGAGAAGTCAGTGGAGGAAGAAGAAAATGAGAAGCAGCAAAAAAAAAAAAGAAGAAAGGAAGAAGAGAAGGAGGAAGAGAACAAAGGAACCAGGTTATTTAAGAGCAAAGCAGGAGTTGGTAAAAATTTTCACTGAAAAGGAGATACATATTATGAGAACTTTCAAGTTTTACAAAAACGACTCAAACTGACAAACAACCAAAGTCTTGAGATAGAGAGGAAGCATGGTCCTACCAGACTTTACCAAGCTGTCCAATGTGGGCTGAAATTAGATACTCCACCACAGGCTCATGCCACTGCACCTGGCATCAGACTGCACCTGTGGGAGACCTTGAGTGAGTGATTGCTGGTGGCTTGGCTTGGTTCACAGAGAAGTTCATGGAGGAAGCTTCATTAAGGAAGTGGATGGGCAAAGGACCCTGCTGACATTCATTGTTTATTAATTATTGTTTCTAATGAGAAAAATAACAGAACCAATGAATGGCAGAACTATCAAAATGACAAAACCATTAGATATAAGGAGGACCATTGTAGTTTCCTCATTTAGAAATGGTCAGAATAATAATAATAATAATAATAATAATAATAATAATAAATGTAGAAATGAATATCTGTGAATGTACCACAAAAAGGGAAGCCTCAGCAGGAAGAGTCACCTCATCAGGTATCAGAGAGTTTATTCTAAAATGTCTATTGTTTCACTTAATCTTATAAAAATAGTTTCCTTTAGAAATAACTTTAAGGAAAATTATTTTGTAGATGTTCCAAGTTTGATGAAAAGATTAGAGAAAATACTCAACTTTAAATGATAATAGAATATAAAAGTTTTTTAGTGTATAAATAAATTTAATCATGGCTTCAATGGAGTCTACTCTGCCAATGTATCATTATGACTAAACTCCTCTCCAAAATGAGAGTTCTCCCTGGGATGTGCCTCTGGAGGCCTACTTCTCTGAGTAATTTCTGCTGCCTCTAGCCAGGGAGTAGGAAGTTCTCTTTCAAAACTCAGTCCATGAGTTTCCTAGCCTTCCTGCTTTCATATCTTCCATGTCCCTCAAATGATCATCACAATACAGCACACAGGCAGCTGCTAGTTAAAAGTGCCAAAACAAGGACTATATTGACTAGAAGTGGTGAAAGAGGGCATTTCCTCTTTAATGTTAGGGATCAGATGCGGGGACTCAAATATCAGTTCTCCCAAAGACATTATTACAGAAGCCAGGTTTTGGCTTGTTATTTTGCTCTGGGAGTTTCCTCTTTAATGTTAGGGGACTTCATGGGAGCATGGAGCACCACAAGGCTGGGCCATCCCCTTGGGAACTCTTTCTACTCAGAAGTAAGGATTCCAAAGGGCAGGGAGTGAGAACTGCACAAGGAACCAAAGGACCTGTCTTATCCAAGCCTTGTGACATTGGGAAATTCATTAAACTTCTCTTAGGCTCTAGGAGTTTCCTCTTTAATATTAAGGGTCATATGAAGCGTCTCAAATATCGGTTCTCAAATGTGCTGGCCCAAAGACATCATTACAGAAGCCAGAGGCTCTTCAGAGCTGGCATCTCTCTTCGCCTGCTGGCCACAGCAAAAGCATTCATTGAGTCTCAAAGGCTCTTTCAGGATTGAAATTCTATGTATGCCAAAGAGGAGGGGGAAAGTACAGTTTTTAGAGTTTTTGTTCCAGTTTTAGAGGGAATGCTTCTAATTTTTCTCTGTTTAGAATGATGTTGGCCTTGGGTTTAGCATAGATAGCTTTTACAATGTTGAGATATGTTCCTACTATCCCTAGATTTTTTCTAGTGTTTTGAACATGAAAGAATGCTATATTTTTGTCATAAGTTTTCTCTGCATCAATTGATATAAACATATGTTTCTTATCTTTAAGTCTATTGATGTGAGGAATTATATTCATTGATTTCCATATGTTGAACCAAACTTGCATCCCTGGAATGAACCTCCACTTGATCATGGTGCATTATTTTTTAAATATGTTTTTGTATGTGATTTGCCAGAATTTTATTGAGAATTTTTGCATCAATATTCATCAAGAATATCGGTATAAAATTTCCTTTCTTGATGTGTCACTGCCTGGTTTTGGTATCAGGATGATACTTGCTTCATAGAATGAGTTTGGAAGGGTTCCTTACTTTTCGGTTTCATGGAATAATTTGAGGAGTATTGGCATTAATTCTTATTTGTAGGTCTCGTAGAACTCAGCTGTGAATCCGTCTGGTTCCGGGCTTTTCTTGGTTGATAGGGTTTTATGGTGTCTTCTATTTCCTTGCTTGGAATTGATCTGTTTAAATTGTGTATGTCCTCTTGACTCAATTTGGGTTAATCATATGGCTCTAGAAATTTGTCAATGTCTTCGACATTTTGTATTTTATTGGAGTATAAATTTTCAAAACTGTTTCTAATTGTATTTTGTATTTCAATAGTGTCTGTTGTGATATTTCCTTTTTCATCACAAATTTTAGTAATTTGAGTTTCTCCTTCCTTCTTTTCATTAGGGTAGCTAAAGGTTTGTCAATTTTATTTATTTTTTCAAAGAACCAACTTTTTGTTTTGTCAATTTTTTGAATTGTTTCTTTTATTTCAATTTCATTGATTTCCACCCTGATTTTAATTATTTTCTGTCTTCTACTACTTTTGGTGTTGGTTTGTTAGTCTCTTTCTATGGCTTTGAGATATAATGTCAGGTCATTTATTTGTTGACTTTTTCTTCTTTTAATGAATGAGCTTAATGCGATGAACTTTCCTCTTAGCACTGCCTTCATAGTGTCCCAGAGATTTTGATTTGTTGCATCAGTGCTCTTCTTTACCTATAAGAATTTTTTAATCTCCATTCTGATGCCTTCTGCTATCCACTGTTCATTCAATAACATGTTATTTAGTCTTGAGGTGTTGGAGTAGCTTCTATTATTTATTTTATCATTGATTTCTAATTTAAAACCATTATAATCTGATAGAATGCAGGGTAGTAGCTCTATTTTTTGTATTTGCTAAGACTTGCTTTGTGGCATAATATATGATCTATTTTAGAGAAGGATCCATAATGGGGGGGCATGGAAAAAATGGAGGAACTTTAATTGGGCAAAGGGGAGGGAGAAGTGGGAAGGAGGTATGGGGGCAGAAAAGATGGTGGAATGAGATGGACATTATTACCCTAGATACATGTATGACTGCACATGGGATACAATGATACATCGTGTACAACCAGAGAAATGAAAAATTGTGCTGCAATTGTGTAAAATGAATCAAAATGCATTCTGCTGTCATATATGCTTAATTAAAATAAGTAAATTATTTAGTAAAAAAAGTTAAAAAAAAGTGCCAAAACAAGGTGCCACCATAAAAGGGAATCCTGTGCTACAATTACATAAACACAACTTTATGGTTTATGTTACTCAGTTGAGTTGGCTTGGGTTGCTTTAAGAGTGATTTAGGCTCCTGCAGGACCCCCTGGCTGTGTCTCTGTGAAAGCTACTCTTCATGTAATGTAATTTTGGCCCTGGAGTCCTTGCTGTTTCCCCTCTAACTGTCCCTCACTTCTATCCTTATCCCAAGGTACAAATTCATTTCCTCTTTGACTTTTTTTCTCTATGGGACTCACCAACTTTTTAAGAATAAGGCTTGTTTTTGGAGTTCTTAGATTTTTGCTTGTTGTACATCATAGCCACTCTTTCCAAAGCTTCCTTAAGTCCTAGGAATGCCCAAACCACCCTCTACTATACCCAGTCTCCTTTCAGACTTTATGAGCTGATCTCCTTCAACTTTTCTTGTGGGTGACACTTGAGCCCTCCATGCCTCAGGTACCAACCCAGGGTCAACACAAGTCTCCCTTCCTAAAATCTCCCTGGACTATCTTTCAGAAGCTCATCTGGCTGTATTCTCTTTATGCAGCACAAAACAACAGGGCAAAAGGCAGAAGGAAGGGGCACAGGGCCCCATTGAAAGTTTTTGCCACAGCCACCAGGCCAAGAGAGACATCACCTCTGGAGAGCCTTTGATTCTTTGGGCCAGCACATTTGAGAATTGATATTCTGGTTATGGACTTATTGATGATGCTGGAAAATTTTCAATTTTGGAAGGAAAGTTCTTAAGTGTGAATTTTCTTGTATTCTGTATTTTCCTTTAATTTCTTCTTATAGGTTTATATTGCTATGTGTTTTAAAAAAAAGCATTTTTAGTTCTAAGATGAAAATCATTGCACTTTGTTTTTCCAAAGTAGCAGTTTTTAAACTTTGCTAGGTCAGCAGAGTATTGTTTTTTTAAAAAAAATGTTAGTGGATCCCCCCTATATAAAATAAATAAAAACCAAGTTTCTGGAGAGTAGAGAGGAGAAAAGCAGCTCCTGAAGCATTTCTGCAAAGCCCAAGTGTTGTACTGAACTTAGTATAAAAAACACTTTTTCAGAATGCAACCATATTTTTTATTTGTTAGTTATACATGATGGTAGAGTATATCTTGACATATTTACACAAACATGTAGTACATCTTAAAGAATGTGACCATCTTTGTGTTAATCAGCTTTGATTGCTGACTAATACCTAAGAAAAATAACTTAGAGGAGGAAGGATGTATTTTGGCTCATGGTTTCAGAGATTTCAAGAGATGTTCAGCTGGCTTCATTGTTTTAGGTGAGACAGAACATCATGGCAGAAGAGCAGGGTGGAGGAAAGCTGTTCAGTTAATGGCAACCAGGAATCAGAAAGAGAAGGACAAGAAATGCCCTGCTAGGGCACACCCTCAACCACACCCACAGCCTACAGTTTCTACCACCTCCCAGTAGTTCATTCAGTTAACAATGGATTAATCCACTGGTGAGGTCAGAGCCATCATGATCAAATCAATTCCCAAAGCCACCATCTCTGAACATTGTTATACTGAGAATCAAGCCTTCAACACATGAACTTTTGGGATACACTTTAGATCCAAACCATAACACCATATTTTAATGCATCTAAGATACCAACTATCAAAAATGTATTATATAATACAAAGAGAGAAAACAAACATTGTCACCTAACCTATAGAATGCCACTGATTGGCTTTGAGACAAAGCCCAACACATATTAACATAATTCATCTGTATGTATTTATTTTTATTTATACTCCTGCCAATCATCAAATCATTTTAAAATACAGTCAATGTGTACCTGGAATTGATAATTTGCAGGAGTATAAGTAAATATGCATATAAATCATTTCAATTTATTCACACAATGAACCTAAAAGTTAAATTTAAGGCATCAGTAGCAATAATTTCAGGGAAACACTAAGCTTCCCTTTACAGAGCACTACTAAATACCATGCACCAGATAGATGCCAACTGAGGGAGTTGCCTCAACACTCTGGATCTTTCTTCTATTTCTTAGTGTTCCCTTCTTACCTTTTTGCTACCCCCCCCCCAGTGCTGGAGATTGAGTCCAGGGGCACTCTACCACTGAGATGCATCCACAGCCCATTTTATTTTTTGAGACAAGGTCTTGCTCAGGCTGGCCTCAAATTTGCAATCCTCTTGCCTCGATCTCCTGAGTAGCTATGGCACCTGGCTAATATTCTCATTGACTAATCTCTGGAAAGGCACAGTGTTGAGTGCTAACTTGCAATAGTTCATGTGGTTCTGATACATGGACAGGTTTAGAAACCATTTACATAATCAGTGTTAGATGAAAAGTGGTTGGGAGAAGAAGACTCGAATGAGAGCCTCATCATTGAAGCAGTGGATTCTGCACAAAACTATGATGCCATGCATCTCTTCTGTTATAATAATCCAGTTCTGAGATATGCAGATATGTTCTTAAGGAAAAGAACACCCATGGAAAACACCATATGAACCATTGAACCCTACCTGATTAGGGTGGGGCTAATTCCTCTAATTAATCAACCATCAGCCCAGATCCAGACTCAGACAATATCAGGAAGAAAGAAATAATTGCTGGCCAAGATGTGAAGTATTCCCAGACCCAGGCCAGACTAAAATGCAAATCTCCTATGGGTGATTGTGCCCCATGCATTCCCTCTCATTGGCTTCTCCAAGTCCCAGAAATTGGAAACTGAGGTATCACACCCAATAAAACAGTCCTAGAGGCACAAAAATTCATCTTGATTACAATCAATAGAAGGGAAAATAGCTGTATAAAAAAGGCAATGATTTATCTTAAAAGTGGTGAGTTTTCTATCATGGGGGGTATGTATAGGAGAAAGAGGAACTGGGAACAAACTGAGACTGGATGAGTATTTGGCAGGCTTGCTATAGGTAGCATTGAGGCATTCGATGGAGTGAGGAATACACTGTTTTTAAAATACTTAAACAAACTTCTAAGTCCTGTTTAGCTCTCTAGTTTGGCAAATCTCAAATCCACTAAGATTTCATGCTAGTTTGCATATGAAATCCATAGGGTGGTGGCGTCCAATAGGAATGTCTATGATTTTGGAAATGTTCTATATCTGTACTATTTTATATGACAGCCTTTTCCACAAATGGTAATTAAGCACTTGAAATATGGCTAAGTGACCAAGGGATGATAATTTTATCTAATCTTAATTTTATAAATTGACTATTGATTAGTGGTTACCACATTTGTCAGGACAGCTTCAGAAAGGATACCCAAACCTTGTCTTGAACTTTGGGATTTGAGCTGCCTCTTTAATGCTTGATTTTAGGAAAGTACTAAATTCTAAACATGAAAAGATTAAAAAGCATTGACACAGACCTGAAAGGAAGCTTTAGAATAGGTGTGCTTCTGCCCACTAAGGAGTAAAAGAAAGACCACCATGAGGGACTCATCACAAAGTCAGCATCTACCCAGTATTTTGGCCAGTATAAGGATAAAATTCACATTCCCACTTACATTCAGAATCTAAAAGGGTTGGGCTAATAGAAACAGAGACTAGGATGGTAGTTGCCAGGGGATGATGCATAAGAAATTGGGAATGGATGGGAAGATGTTGGTTAAAGGGTAAAAACATTTCAGTCGGTTTGAATCAATTCCAGAGATCCATGATACAGCATGGTGATCATAGTTAATAATAATGGATTGTCTACTTAAAAATTGCTAGGAGGGGCTGGGATTGTGACTCAGTGGCAGAGCTTTGCTTTGCACTTATGAGGCAAAAACAAAAAGCAATCCATCTACAAAAACAATTTTTTTAAATTGCTAGGAGATTAGATTTTTTTTTAAATTTTTTATTGTTGGTTGTTCAAAACATTACAAATTTCTTGATATATCATATTTCACACTTTGATTCAAGTGGGTTATGAACTCCCATTTTTACCCCATATACAGATTGCAGAATCACATCAGTTACAGATCCATTGATTTACATATTGCCATACTAGTGTCTGTTGTGTTCTGCTGCTTTTCCTATCCTCTACTATCCCCCATCCCCTCCCCTCCCCTCCCCTCTTCTCTCTCT
>NW_025999898.1:2445605-2458535 GCF_001458135.2 Marmota marmota marmota
GTCCCCGTAGCCGATCCTCGTGCGATGGAAATCCTTCCTCCAGGTTCCGGAGCACCCCACTATTGCTGGAAATTCCTAACAAGATAGCCTTTAGCCGTCCTGACTCGTCATACTCCCACACAGTGACGCGGCACACGGGGGCAATGCACTCCCCTCGCCGCCATCTTCCTGTCCGAGATTAGATCTTAAATGTACTTATCACAAAAAAGTAAGGTGATGGGTTTATTAGCATGTTCGATTTATTTATATGTGTGTGCATATATATATATATATATATATATATACATATATATATACATATATATGTATATGTACATATTATTTATCCCTTGATGAATTCCAAGCATTTCTTATTTAAATACTATTCCATTAAAACAAGAGATTATAAATGCCTAGGAGACCTGGTGAGCATGTGACTCATATCAAGAATTTAGGGAAGAAGGAAGAATCACCACCAACAAAAGCCAAGAAGAAAATACCTAAAAGAAATACCCCAGCAAACAGAATTTTAGAGAAAACTTACCGGCCACCACACCATACTTCGGCCTGCCAGGAAAAAACCTCCAACTGTCCCACGATTGGTGGAAAACATAGCCTAAGGAAGAAAGGTCCAAAATTTAATAGAAAACTAGAAGAGTGACCTTACCAGCCTAATGACACACCTCCTCATATTGGCAGTTTCGTTAGCCACTCCACTTTTTGACCTTCTTCTTTCACTTTCCTATTCCCCTGGACTCTCAAAATATTAAATGATGGAGGCAGGGCCCTACAGTTAACAGACAAGGAAACTGAGGCTCAGAAGGCTTAAACAATTCCCCTAGTGCCAGTGAAACAAACTGAAATTAAGGACAACTTCCTGATAAGTGTTTTCTTTTTTCCATTGTGTATTTCCTCATACTGGGAATAAAGTCTCTAACCTGGGGAATGCCAAAGATGCTGAGAATGGAGATCACCCCCTACCCCAGTCTGTCTAGTACAGGTAACTAAATATACATATGTATGCCATCTGGCTTTTGTTTCTACAAACTATAACCATTTCTGTGGGATGGGACCTGCAGATAAAGAACCTCACTGCTTCTCCCTAGTTTGACCAAACTGCAAAAAATTCATTTTCATTTTCCATCTTTTGCCTATTGTGTGGGTGGGTGGTCAGATCCAGCCAGTCAGGATCCAGGCAGGATCTCTGGGCTAGGCTGCCAGTAACACTAGCTCACTCTGCAATTGGTTCTGAACAAGCCCCTCCACCTTTTGTGTTTGCTTTTGTGTTAAATTGGAGGAAATGCAACTCTTTTAAAATTTTTATTGGTGCATTATAATTATACATAATAATTTTACTATTATATACACACATGCACAAAATATACCAAGATAATTTGGTCAATTTTATTTCCCAGTACATCTCTTCCCTCCTTTCCCTGATCCCTTTTGGAAATGGAACTTTTTATGTGTTTCTTACAAGAATATCAGAGTACCTAATGACATATACTTTTGAAAAGTACTATATGGTACTTGTATGGAATTGTATCTCAAAAAAGCTATTGTCAAAAAAAAAGAAAATACCATAATAGTTCAAAATGCTAATACTACATATTACATTTAAAAACAGATGTTCAAACTCAATACAAATTTATCCCTCCCTGAAGATGTAAGTAGGATCTTGCTGGAATTGTTTTTTGGCAATATATTGTGACTAACGTAAATACACAGGAAGGGTGCAATTTCTTCTAAAAAGAGGACAAGACAGAAGGCTTCCCAGAATGAGTAGCATTTCAGCAAATCTTAGAGGAAAAGTGAGGTTAGATTAAAGGACAAAAAGGGAGGGGGATTTCAGGAGTTCAGTAATCCAGAGGTGGAACTACATCCAGGCTGGGGAGGGAAGGAATGGCAAACAGTGTTAGTTGTTGAACTTGACTGAGGCATATGAATGGGGGAGAGTGGTGAGAGGTGAGCCAAGATCTCAAATGCCAGGCTAAAAGTTACAGGCTGTATTCATAAGCAATAAGCAGTCACTGAAGTCTTAGGAGGAGAAATATGACATGTATGTTTAATGAATGATGACCAGCTCTTCTCAAGCCTTCTTTGGAATGTTGTTTCTGAGACTGCAGCTTATTTCTGTTTGAGCTCAGGCCCAGGCCCAGGTCCAGGCTTTTAGCGTAAAATGGGGCAGTGTTTCTGCTCTTGTCCCTGGACCTCCTCCCCCTTCCTCTTTTCTGTCACTGGCTTTCTCTCAATAGACGCTTGTTAATTTCCCTGAAAATGTTAATGGCTGACAGGGGCTTATCCCTATAAGATGTGTTTGTGTTTTCATAGTTGACCATGAGGCTAAAAGGCATCACTGGTCTAAAGAAATTAACCTCTGATGATGACATTTCAGGCATTTATGAACTTGCCATTCATTCAGCAAACAAGTCTGCAGTGGATGACGCATTGCTAGGTTGTCACACTGAAAAGAAGTATTGAATAAAGTTCTTTAAGAAGCAGGATCATTTATGCATCTAATTAAATAATACAGATTTGTTGAGCATTCCTGTGTGCTTTGCAGTACCAGGGAGAGTGCATCAGGGCTTTCTGGACTCCTAGCAGTGTCTTCCATCCCATTGGACATACTCTGAGGACTCTATAGTGGATTTTTTGAGAATAACAGGACAGTCAACAGATCTAAAAAGAACCAATAGAGAGAGAGAGAGAGAGAGAGAGAGAGAGAGAGAGAGAACACCAACAGACCTAAAACATATGAAGGTCACTAGGGCTGAAATAGAAATAAATCCAAATGACTTAGCCTCCAGCAATGGGCTGGAAAATGATCATTCTGAAATCAAAGAAGGTGATATTCCCCAGCCTGATTAGGGAGACAGGAAAAGTGGGTTGAGGTCCAGACACAAATATTTCTCGGTTGGTCACAAAAATGAAGAGCTTTGAGGAAGAATATGAGTGCAGGGTCTAGAATGGGGAGCTATAGTAATTCAGAAAAGATATTGATGTACCAAAGGTAAACAGAGGTGCACCTCTGCAAGGCCTTTCCTCTCCAGCATGGTTATCCTCTCCTCATCTCTGCTTACCCATCCCTCAAGGCCTCTCAAATGTCATCTTCCCTGTGAAACCTTACCTGACACTCCCCCCATGGAAATCTCTTCTATGAACTCTTCCTTTCCCCAAACAAAAATAATCTCTCCCTCCTCTGAACACCTAGAGAACTCTATTTTTACTGTGTTCAAAGTCCTTACATGTTTTTTTTACTTTGTGTTAACATATTACAAATTTTTAATCCCTATAGAACCTAGTAAATGCCTTATGCATAGAAAGGCACAAAGGAAACTTCAAGGTCCCAAGGTTCACTTTGTAAACCATAGTGTTAAATTCACACATCTACCCTACAACTAGAAGAGAATGAACTCACAAGAGCAAAAGAAGAACAATTAACTCACAATGGTTTTGTTTTTGTTTTGTTGTGTTGTGTGTGTGTTTTTTTTCTCATTGAAATAAAAATATCATTGAACAAAAGGAAGGAAGTTTAGGCCTCAGTTTAAATGAGAAACAGATTAAGAGACTGGAGATGTTGGGCCTGGGCAGAAGACTCAGGTGTGGCCTATTATCTTCTGATATGTAAAACAGGACAGTCACACTCAGTGCATCCTGCATATGGCATAACAAAAAATGGGAGAAGCCCCGGATGTCAGGTTGAAGCTGGGTTCCAGCTCCTTTTTATCAGAGCTGTTCAGAGATGGCCATGGGGCCACTGGGAAGATTTTCTGCTGAAAGTATTCAAGTCAAGGCTGTTGACAACTGGCCAAAGTGATTTTGACAAATGGCTTAAAGAAGAGATGTAAATATAAGATGAAGAAGATTGAAGTCAATAAATTTAGGTCTCATCTTTATGAAGATATACACAGAAAAAAGAAATTCAGAACCACCGGTACACTGTCCAGCAATGCTTTGGTTGAAAGGTCAAAGGAGAGAGTATTCCAAAAAAGAACAGTGTCTTAGAGGGGGCAAGAAAGAATATTGGACCTGGGTCCTAATCCCAGTTCTATATTGATTCATCTGATTGACTTCTAGCCACCCTCTCTGATCTTAATCTGTAAAATGGAAAGCTAGGGTTCACCCATTTCAGCTCAGGCATCAATGATGCTGTTGGTTCAACTTAGTACTGTAAGGGTAAAAGAAATTGAAGTTAAAGTGTAAAAGTTAAAGGGTAAAAGACCGGGCATTGTAAAATTTCTAAGCTGCAAGGTGTGAGTTAAAATGTAAAGGATTAGGTATTGTTAGGTTTCTATGCTACCTGCAAAACCTGAAATTCCTGAGGCAGTTAAGACAATGCCCTACTGGCTATTTAGTTGATTTATAGCATTCAAGACCCTGTGCAGCTTGTCACGTAGGCATTGCAGGGCCTGGACCAATCAGTTTGAATGTAACCCCCTCCTTAGGAATGACCATCACTCCAGCCTGACCTGTTCCTGCCAATGAATGAACTAATCATGTTTAGGAGTTGTTGTTTGATTTTCCCACGGTGTATAATGATTTGTTAAAGGAGACTGTGATGTATGTAAAATCCCCACCCTCCCCAAAAAAGTGTACTTAAGCAGTGCTCAGCCCCTGCTCGGGGCTCTGGGCTGTTCTCCTTTCTTGAGTGGGCATGGAGCCCTAGCATGCTAGATCAATAAATCCCCTTCTGCCAATTGCATGAGTGGTCACTTGGTGGTCTCTTTCTCCGACGTTTTGCCGGACCCTTACAGTGCATAACACAGGGGTTGTTAAATTTATTCTGTAAGGGGAAGACTCTGATAATAAATACTTCATATTTTGTGGGATACATGCTGCCTCACTGTTTTTTTTTCTTGTTTTGTGTTTATGACAATTTAAAAGTGTGAAAAGCAGCTGGGTGTGGTGGTGTATACCTATAATCGCAGTGGCTCTAGAGGCTGAGGCAGGACAATCACAGGTTTAAAGTCAGCCTTAGCAACTTGGTGAGGCTGTAAGCAACCTAGTAAGATCTTGTCTCAAAGTAAAAAAAAAAGGTAATAAATAAAAAAGGCTGGGGATGTTGCTCGGTGATTAAGCACCTATGGGTTCAATCCCTGATGCACAATTAAATGAATAAATAAATAAAAGCATGAAAAAGCATTTTTAGTTTGTGCATCATACAAAATCAGAGTGTGGGTCAGATTTGGCCCATGGACCATAATTTTAACAAACCCTGGCTTGAGAGGATTACAGGATAGTAGAAATGTTTCAGGATAACAAGGATAGAGATTCATTTTCAGAAGATATAAATCCCCCAAGAAGTCACCTGGGAGGAAATAAGTGGAAATAAATACCAAAGAAGCCATAATCCAAAGCTCAAATATGATTGAATAAGACACAGATGGAAGAATACGAGACATCTGAAGAATATTGGAAGTGACAGGGATGGTGACAGAGGGGTATTGCTAGAATGGGCCTGGACCCTTGTATCTGTGCAGTCCAGGGATTAGGCATGAGTCAGAATGTCTATCCCAAAGTCACTCTTAACCCTTTCATAGCAAAAAGGGGAGTCTTGACTGGAAAAAATTCAGCATGTTAAATGATCAGGGTCCAGGGGCACTGCTAATGGGGGAAGATTAAATGTTGACAAATACTAGCAGGCTCATTAACCAGCATTTAAAAGGACAAGTGGTACTGATTCACAGATATTTCAGAAGTGCAAATACCATAAAAAATGTAAACATCTGTAGTACTGGCAGGGCTAAAGAGATTGGTTTACAAAACTGAGATTATCGGGATTGTCAGGGAAATGGGCAGTATAGCATGGCTACCAAATGATAGATTCACATCTTGGCTCTAGTGTATATAAGCTGGGGAGGAGTGGGAGGTATTAAGGCAGACACAGTGACAGTGTGCCTGATACCTTGGGAAACCAGGAGTCATGATAACCTGAGTTCCAGGAACAACCCCATGTATTGCAAAATCTTAGGCAAATCACAACCACATGGGGTTTCAACTTCCTCTTTTGTAAATTGGGGATTAGCATTTCTGTCTTGTGGCTTTTTGTAAAGATGTTCTACCCAGCTGACCATTTTTCCCATTTTACTTAACAGGACCAAATTATTCAGAGTCTGGGTGACACCCTGTAGGGAAAATGAGATTCAAAAAAAATTCCTAAAGACTGTAAAAGTTTTCAGATTCATCTCTGCAGATCCTTACAATATCTTTGAGAAGTCATAAGATTAGATGCAACTGTACTTGTTTTATTCTTGGGTAAACTGAGGCTGCAGGAAGCTATCCTACCTGGTCATTTGATTCTAACCATGAGAAAGCCAGTACCAAACTTGAGTATTCTGATTCCTACTTGAATATTTCCCACTGTTTGGAGGAAGCTAAAAATATTGAGAAAGAGTAAGCCACACCAACCCCATGTGACACTTGAGGAGTCTTTCTATTAAGTGTGGCTTCTATAATCCCTTTCCCCCCCAAAATCCACACTTCCTTTTACTCCTGAAAGTTTCAGTGCCCACACTTCCCTCTAAGTCTAAAGAGTTCAACACAACCAGGTACCATTGGCACAGTAGCCCCCTCTGTCATCCCCACCCAGGACAACACTTGAAAGTGGTTGGAATATTTGCATGCTTTTAAAACACTTTCTCTTTTAGTGTTAGGCGTGCCAGAGTCTGTCACAAAAGAACTTTCCAAGTTCCAGGATGCAGAGAACACGTTTCTCTAGTTTGGTGTGTCACCAGAGTCCCAAGGGGAGACACATGCACTTCCCTCTCTGCAGCACCAGGACACCCTCTGGTCTTCCTCCTCTTCTTCCACATAACTTCCCCATTTCTAATTAGCTCCAGCCACTGGGATTCCCTGGCAAAGGCCTCTTGTTTAATCTTCCGCAGGAGCAGTGACATTGGTCAGCCACACTCACAGATTGCCCCAAGCACCTGAGCCTGACAGGGTTTGTGACTTTCTGGCTTGAAACCATTTCTTTCCCATTTAAAGTTGGTTAACTAAGGTAGGAAAGTAGTCACCTGCCAGGGGACCCTCTCTACCTCTTGGCTTTTTCTTTCTTTCTCTCAGCAATCCTCCACCTTCCTTCTTTGCTCCCAGGTCCCAGGAATCTCCCTTGGCTTTCCTGATGCTCCCCTGGGAACCCATCTGACAGAATTTCATGCTTGCTTTCCCGCCACACATTGTGCTCCTCAAAACCTCTCAAGGGTTTCCAACTTTCCCACTTGCCTCAATAGACAGATAAACCCATCCGCCTCTTGGCAGCTCATGGACACCATCCCTTTGTGCGCCCCTCTTGTCCCGTCCTCTTCAGCTCCGGTCCCAGGACTCCTACATACCCATAGCCCAACGGCCATCACAACCACAAAGTAGATGACAATGACAGAGATGTCTGCAGCATTTTTGATGCGCTCGTAGGATTCCACTGGAGCAGCAGTGGTGGTGGGTGATGGGCTCCAGGTGCTACTGTCCATGGTGATGATGGCAAATCCCTACCCCACGCCCGGACTGCTCACTTCTTATTCAGCCTCTGAGTTAATTATCAGCCTTAGGGGAGGGGCAGCAGGGCAGTGAATTAAAGCTCCTGCACTGCTGTTGCTGCTGCTGCTGCTGTTGCAGGTGCTCTGCACTGTCGGCCAGCAGCACCAAGATTGGAGTGCTGAATGAGGAGTCAGCCGAGCTGTTGGCGGGGCGGTGTCCTCCAGAACAGATAAAGGCTATCCATCGGGCAGGGAGGGGCCGGCCAGGAGGTGGTGTCCCCGTGGCACAAAGGCCAAGGTCCTCTAGCTGCGGGAAACCACCAGGCTGCCACGCCTGGCCTGCCATGGGATTCCACCTGGGACAGAGCAGGAGTGGCTTAATAGAGGGATCACCGCCTGGGGCCAGGAACCTAGAGACAGTTAAGAGCACCTGCCAACTGCTGCTCTTGGACAAGTCCCAGCCCCTCTCTGGACCTGGCTTCTCCATGTGTAAAATGGGCACAGAGCTCTTCTAAGAAACTCAGCCAAATTCTTGGTATTGGTGGAGAACATTCTGGGAAAATGGGAACTTGCTGGATGCATAATCATAATCCCTGGCTACAGGCATAGCCAGTCACTCACATTCCTGATTCCACCTCCACAGCCCCCAAGGACACTGTTACCCTCCTATAGGAGGAAGACACTGAGACTGGAAGAAGGGAAGCATTTCCTTACTCTGTGTCTCAACAGGTACAGTTAGCCCTGCATATCCCAGGATTTGGCATCCAGAGTACAGAATTTTTGCTTGCCATTATTCCCTAAACAATACAGTATAACAACTGTTTACATAGAATTTACATTTTATTAGGTATTATAAATAATATAGTATTTAATACATATGTGAGGATATACATAGGTTATGCGCAAACCCTGAGACTTCCTGGGTACTCAGCCTGCTCATTAGGAGACACATATCTAAGCCACACCCTGGGATCAGAAAAGAGATGGTTGAGAAAGGAAGCATGACTTATCCAAGGTCACACAGTAAGGGAGTGGCCCTGCAACCCAAGTCAGGTCAGGGACTCTTTCAGAGGGATTCTTGGAAAGATATTCTCAAGGGGTGACCCTGAAGGCTTAGAGCAACCAAAAGTGGCTGTTCTGGGAGAGGAGAGCCTTGATCCAATGAGAAAGTACAAGGAGGAGAAAGGACCACATAAATTCTACCAGGACTCTGTTCTTCCCTGGGTCCTCCCTGCCCTCCACTAAAAACCATTCACTGCTAATATGTAAACAGACTGCAAATTCCATGTCATTTTATATAAGGGATTTGAAAATCTGCACATTTTGGTATCTACAGGGAATAGTGGAAACAATCTACCACCCAGGTACTTAGGGATAACTGCCCTGTGTTCCTTTGTACCTTGCTGTCTCCAAGTTCTGCTTCCTCTCCTCCCTCATCAGCACTTTTTCTTCCCACCTTAGTTTCCATCAGAAAATCATTATTTAGACAGCATCCATGTAGCTCATCTTTTCCCCAGGACTGTAAACTGAATAAGGCTATGTCCAGGGCCCTGCTTAGTGCCAGTTCAGAAAGATCAGGAATTCCTCTTCTAAGAAATTTGCAAGTAGAAACTTTCTCCATGGATGCCTCCAACACTTAGAGTTTAGCTGTCAATCACAGCAAGAAGGAACTCTCCTTTTATCCATACTCCTTTGTTAATTCAATCATGCATTTAGCAAAGCTTTTCCACTTGGCTCTGTGCCAGGCAAAGTCCCTGCCTTCTCCTGACAGTCTAGGAGCTCCTCCTCAGCAGTTCTCAAATATGCAGTGTCTGGGGCTGGGGTTGTAGCTTAGCAGTAGAGTGCTTGCCTAGCATGTGTGATGCACTAGGTTCAATCCTCAGCACCACATAAAAGTAAATAAACAAAATAAACAAGTCCATCTACAACTAAAAAATTATTAAAAATATGCAGTATCTATCTTTCACTCTAAATTGTGCTTCTGGGTAAGGCACACAAAGGTGGAATAATCATGAAACACTGAACTCTTAGGGCACAATAAAATCAATAGCATAAGTACAGAGACAGTGGATTTAGGGAAGAGGGGTGGAGGAGGGACTTACATGGTCAGTTTGAATCTGAGCTCAGTCACCAACCAGTAGACCATGGAAAGCTCACTGGACATGGTGACCCCCATCAAAATGTCTATACTATGGCATAGAAAGTACTGACTGTTTCAAACAATGGATCTCACTGACAGAGAGACACCAGCAAATGTGAGGAGAATAGAAGGACACTATGATATTTTTTCTCCCTTTCCTTTTCTTTCTTCTGAGTTCAGGTATGGAAAGTCCAGGGAAGCAGGGTGTTGATCAGCATATAATTTTTCTGTGGCTGCTGTAACACATTACCACAAATTTGGTAGCTGGAAACAACCGATTTTGTTTTTCCTCAAAGTTCTGGAACACAGGAGTCCAAAATCGGTTTCACTGAGCTAAAAATCAAGGAGTCAGGAGGATCAGACACCTGAGATTCTAGGGCAGAATTCTTCTTTCTCTTTTCCAGTTTCTAATGGCCATGGCATTCTTTGACTTGTATCACATCACATTACTCTAATCCATAGATGTATTGTGTGTGTGTATATATATTAAAATATCCATAGCATAAAATTTACCACCATAACCATTTTTAAGTGTGCAGCTCAGAAACATTAAATACAATCGCGTTGTTGGGTAACCAACATCAGCATCCAACTCAGCCAGCATACCCCCTCCCACTCCCACTCCGCCGCTTCCTCCATTGTCTCCTCCTCCTCCTCCTCCTCCTCCTCNAGAATATTGTAGAATATTCATATTTCCCTCCTTCCCTCCTCCCTCCTCCTCCTCCTCCTCCTCCTTCTTCTTCTTCTCTCTCTCTCTCTCTCTCTCTCTCTCTCTCTCTCTCTCTCTCTCTTTCTCTCTCATCTTTCTTTTTTTCTACCTGATATATTTTCCAGAGAAAGCAGCATTCAAGATGATTTGTGAGGTTGGGGTAGGGAGAAGGTGCTGCTGAAGGTGATTCCAGGCCTAAGGATAATAACCAAAATATTGTCAGGAAAAGAGGAAATAGAGAAGAGTGAGAAGGGTCAGGATAGAAGACTATTGAGTTCACCTGAGCCTACCCCTAGACTGTGGGTGAAGAAGGTGAAATAGAAGGAAAGATAAAAAGCAATAAAGGTAAAGTGTCCCTGACCTTCCCTCTAAAACTGTAATCAGGGAGGGATTGACCCCTGGTGGGCTTCATCTAAGGATCTGAGCATCAGTTCAGCCCTTGACTTGCTGGGTTAGCTTGGATACATCCTTTAAATTCTCTGAATATCAGCTCTAAAGTAGAGAGAGACCCAATTCTTTTTCAAAATCTTTTATTGGCACATTATAGTTATGTATAATGGTAGGATTCATTGTTACATATTAGTTCATGTACACAATAATAATATAATTTAGCCAATATCCCTCCCCAGCGTTTTCCCCCTTCTTCCCCTCCTCCCACCCCCTAGTCCCTTTCCTCTATTTTATTGATCTCCCTTTGCTTTTCATGAGATACCTCCCTTTCTTTTCCTTTCTACTCTCTTGCTTCTACATATGAGAAAAACATGACCTTCTGCATTTGGCTTATTTCACTTAACATCATAGTCTAGAGACAAGACCCAATTTGATCTAACAGATTTGCTGAGTGCCCACCATTCATGCCAGATTCAGGTTGAGTCCAGAACTCAGGTTGCTTGATGGAGGGCTATAGCTCTTTCTTCTGGATACTAAACATCTGACTGGCTTCAGAGAGGAGCTACAGAACAAAGAAGGAGCTGCAAGACACTCAGCCTGCCTTCCCCAGAGCTCTTCACAGGACATTGCCTCAACTTTGACCTCAGCCTGGTGGAGCAGGAAGAGTGCATGGCTGGGAGTCAGGACCCTCAGTTCAGATACTAGTTCCTCTGTCAAGTGACCTTACAAATCACTTCCCCATCTGAAATTGTTTCCTCTCCGGTCTTATTGCCAGAATTTGACTAGTTGGTCTCTTAAGAAGGCTCCTGGTGCCTATTATAACTCTAGCCAGGCTCCTGAAACTCCCTGGGCCTCCAACTCTTCTCCATCCAGTGGTAACAAGCCCTGAATAGTTGCATGACAGAGGTGTGTCACCCTCACTTCATCCTGAGTTTCATCTCCTGCTACATCTGCCAGATTCAGAGATGATATTTTCTATTGCTCACCAGCATTTCTAAAGTAGAAGTGGGGAACATGACCATGGTTTATAAAGCATCAAGCTCCTCCTTGGATGTTCCTCACCCAGTGAGCTCAGAAGTGGCTATATAGTCAGGGCATACCTGATTAGAATTCTAGCTCCTTCTCTCATTAGTGAGGAAACCTCAGAACAAGTTATCCAGCTTTGGGGTGGGAGCTTGTTTTCCTCACTTGCAAAATGTGGATAATAAGATTTAAGATATATCAAAGAACATATGGAAAACACTTCAGCATACTGCCACATACATATTTAGTGTTCAATTAAACAGCTGACTTTGGGGTTAATAAGGGTGTAGCTGAATGATACATGCACAAGGTCCTGGGTTCAATTCCAAGCACGGCAAACACTGGGGTGGAGGGCGGTTAACTTTTATCTTCTTAATCCTGGTCACCTTATCTGGACTCAAAGATGAGTGGTCCTTATCAGGCCCCTTCCCTCCCAGGACAGGAGACAGATATGAAAAAAATACAAAGCCTAGAGGTTGTGACAAATTGTACAACTTCAATTTTCTTCATAATGATCCTACTGTTTTCCCCATTTTATGGGCAAGTACACTGAGACTTAAAAGGGTTAAGTAACTTGCCCCATGGTCCATCAGCTGGTAGATGGCCAAACTGGCATTCAGCCCCATGTACCCAGTGGTACAGTGTCACGTTTTTCATGACTAAAACACTTAGGGTCACTCCAGGGGAACTGGGCTGCACAAAATAACCACACAAGAGTCAGAGATACCTTTTTCTTTGTGGTCCTGTGATGGCTCCTCTGACCTTAAGGGTCCACAGAAAGAGAGAGCAAGTGCGTGCTCAACCCTTTTGTTGAGGAGAAGCCATTCAAATGAGGCAAGGGGTCAGGTTTCAGGGGGTTGAGTCTTGCTTTGTAATGTCTGCTGTCAGCAGGTTGACTAACATCTAGGAAGGCCACACCCAAAGGTAGAGCAAGAGAAGGGGACACACAAACGGTGTTTCCATGGAGCATTCTATCCCAAACAGGGCAAAGGGGTAATATCACAAAGGAACAGGTGAGCATAGCTCAATTTATGGGGTGACACACCTATGTCTGAAGACATGTCCTCAAACTTCCAGGACCAGGGCAATGTCCAGGTCACTAGGAGATGTAGTGATGTTCAAAGCCTCTCCACTCCAGGAAGGAGAATGTGAATTATTCAGACTGGCTCCCCACATATTCTATATATATATATATATATATATATATATATATA
>NW_025999898.1:2458550-2499890 GCF_001458135.2 Marmota marmota marmota
ATATTTAAAAACTGGTGAATTATATTTTTCAGTCACTGGATTCTTGGTCCAAGGTCATCATGATTTACAATTGAAACACAAAAGGAATTAGTAGAAAACATATAATTTCAATAACACAATCAACTTGGAAGATCCAAGTTATTGTTATTATTCTGCTAAACGCTCATCAGAAGATTCCTAGTCTTTTCCAAATTTTATTGGGACGCATTGAGTTTGGCCATAGTAATATAAACATTTTCATTGACATGGCATTTAAGCCTTTCCATAAACCATAGAGCAGAGGGAGGGCTCATTCACATTATTTATTACAGTGTCTTTTTAAAATTTTTTTATTTGTTTTAATTAGTTATACAATGCAATAGAATACACTTATATACTTTGATATATCATACATAGATGGGATATAATTTCTCATTTTTCTGAGTGTACATATTGTAGAATTACATTGGTCATAAAGTTACATACACACATAAAGTAATAATGTCTGTTTCATCCTACTATCTTTCTTATCCCCACATCCCCTGCTTTCCCCTCCTTTCACTTCCCTCTACCTAATCTAAGGTAACGCTATTATTATTTTTTTTGCATTACAATTCTTAATTCACATATATACCACAGTTTTTGTATCTCTGTTTGTATATAAAGTATGTTGACACCCAATTCAAGTCTTCATACACGTACTTTGTATAATGATGTCCATTAAATTCCACCATTCTTGCTAATCCCCTGCCCCCTCCCTTTCCCTCCCACCCCTCTTTCCTATCTAGAATTCATGTATTCCTCCCATGCTCTCCCTCCCAATCCCACTATGAGTCAACCTCCTTATATCAGAGAAAACCTTCAGTATTTGTTTCCTGGGGATTGGCTGACTTCACTTAGCATTATCTTCTCCAACACCATCCATTTACCTGCAAATGTCATGGTTTTGTTCTTTTTTAATGCTAAGTAAAATTCCATTGTGCATATATGCCACATTTTTTTATCCATTCATCCACTGAAGGACATCTAGTTTGGCTCCACAGTTTAGCTATTGTGAATTGTGCTGCTATAAACATTGATGTGGCTGTGTCCCTGTAGTATGCTGTTTTTAAGTCCTTTGGG
Source organism: Marmota marmota marmota (assembly GCF_001458135.2). Classification (NCBI taxonomy): domain Eukaryota; kingdom Metazoa; phylum Chordata; class Mammalia; order Rodentia; family Sciuridae; genus Marmota; species Marmota marmota. The sequence continues at coordinate 2,459,652 of NW_025999898.1, forward strand.
TATACTCCAAGAAGAGGAATAGCTGGGTCAAATAGTGGTTCCATACCAAGTTTTCCAAGGAATCTCCACACTGCTTTCCATTTTGACTGCACCAATGTTCAGTCCCACCAGCAATGTATGAGTGTTCCTTTTCCCCCACATCCTCGCCAATATTTATTATTGTTTGCCTTCATAATAGCTGCCATTCTGAGTGGAGTAAGATGGTATCTTAGAGTGGTTTTGATTTGCATTTCTCTGATTGCTACAGATAATGAGGTTTTTTCAAATATTTATTGATTGATTGTATATTGTCTTTTGAGAAGTTTCTGTTCACGTCCTTAGCCCATTTGTTGATTGGGTTATTTGTGTTTTCAGTGCTTAGCTTTTTGAGTTCTTTATATACCCTAGAGATTAGTGCTCTATCTGATGTGTGAGGGGTAAAAATTTGCATCCAGGATTTAGGCTCTTTGTTCACCTCACAGACTGTTTCTTTTGCTGAAAAGAAACTTTTTAGTTTGATTCCATCTAATTTATTGATTCTTGGTTTTAATTCTTATGCTATAGGAGTCTTATTAAGGAAGTTGGGGCCTAACCCCACATGATGAAGATTAGGGCCTACTTTTTCTTCTGTTAGACACAGAGTCTCTGGTTTAATTTCGAGGTCCAAGTTCCATTTTGAGTTAAGTTTTGTGCATGGTGAGAGATAGGGGTTTAATTTCATTTTGTTGCATGTGGATTTCCAGTTTTCCCAGCACCATGTGTTGAAGAGGCTATCTTTTCTCCGGTGCATGTTTTTGGCACCTTTGTCTAATATAAGATAATTGTAATTTTGAGGGTTATTCTCTGTGCCCTCTATTCTGCACCATTGGTCTACCAGCCTGTTTTGGTGCCAATACCATGCTGTTTTTGTTACTATTGCCCTGTAGTATATTTTAAGGTCTGTTATAGTGATACTACCTGCTTCACTCTTCCTGCTTAGAATTGCGTTAGATATTCTGTGTCTCTTATTTTTTACAGATGAATTTCATGATTGTTTTTTCTATTTCTATGAGGAATGCCATTGGGATTTTTATTGGAATTGCATTAAATCTGTATAGTGCTTTTGGTAGTATGGTCATTTTGATAATATTAATTCTGCCTATCCAAGAGCAAGATAGATCCTTCCATCTTCTAAGGTCTTCCTTGATTTCTTTCTTTAGGGTTCTGTAGTTTTCATTGTATAGATCTTTCATTTTTTTTGTTAAGTTGATTCCCAAGTATCTTATTTTTTTTGAGGATATTGTGAATGGAGTAGTTTCCTCATTTCCTTCTCAGATTTTTTTTTTGTCACTGATATACAGAAATGCCTTTGATTTATGGGTGTTAATTTTATATCCTGCTACTTTGCTGAATTCATTTACTAGTTCTCAAAGTTTTCTGATGGAGTTTTTATGGTCTTCTAGATATAGAATCATATCATCAGCAAATAGAGCTAATTTAAGTTCTTCTTTTTCTATACATATTCCTTGAATTTCTTTTGTCTAATTGTCTGGCAAGTATTTCAAGAACTATGTTGGATAGAAGTGGTGAAAGAGAGCATCCCTGTCTTGTTCCAAATTTTAGAGGGAATGCCTTCAATTTTTCTCCATTTATAATGATGTTGGCCTGAGGCTTAGCATAGATTGCCTTTACAGTGTTGAGATATGTTCCTGTTATCCCTAGTTTTTTTGTGTTTTGAACATAAAAGGGTGCTGTATTTTGTCAAATGCTTTTTCTGCATCTATTTAAATGATCATATGATTCTTATCTTTAAATCTATTGATGTGATGAATTACATTTATCGATTTCTGTATGTTGAACCAAACTTGCATCCCTGGGATGAATCCCACTTGATCATGGTGCACAATTTTTTTGATATGTTTTTGTATTTGGTTTGCCAGAATTTTATTGAGAATTTTTGCATCCATGTTCATTAGAGACATTGGTCTGAAGTTTTCTTTCTTTGAAGTGCCTTTGTCTGGTTTTGGAATCAGGGTGATATTGGTCTCATAGAATGAGTCTGGAAGTACTTCCTCTTTTTCTATTTCCTGAAATAAATTTAAGAGTATTGGTATTAGTTGTTCTTTAAAGGTCTTGTAGAACTCAGCTGTGTATCCATCCGGTCCTGGGCTTTTCTTCATTGGTAATCTTTTGATAGCTTCTTCTAATTCCTCATTTGATATTGGTGTTTAAGTTGTGTATATCTTCCTGACTCAATCTGGGAAGATCATATGACTTAAGAAATTTTTTGATGCCTTCACTGTCTTCTATTTTATTGGAGTATAAATTTTCAAAATAATTTCTAATTATCTTCTGTATTTCTGTAGTGTCTGTTGTGATATTGCTTTTTTCATCATGTATGCAGGTAATTTGAGTTCTCTCTCTCATTCTCTTCATTAGTGTGGCTAAGGGTCTGTCAATTTTATTTATTTTTTCAAAGAACCAACTTTTAGTTTTGTCAATTTTTTCAATAGCTTCTTTTGTTTCAATTTCATTAATTTCCACTCTAATTTTAATTATTTCTTGCCTTCCACTGCTTTTACTGCTGATTTGTTCTTCTTCTAGGGCTTTGAGATGTAGTGTGAGGTCATTTAATTGTTGACATTTTCTTCTTTCGAGGATTGAACTCAATGCAATGAATTTTCCTCTTAGTACTGCTTTCATAGTGTCCCAGGGATTTCTATATGTTGTGTCTGTATTCTCATTTACCTCTAAGAAAATTTTAATCTCCTCCTTTATGTCTTTTGTAACCCATTGTTCATTTAATAGCATATTGTTCAGTCTCCAGGTGATGCATAAATTTTTATTTTGTCATTAATTGTGGTGAGCCGTTCTAATTAGACCGTGGCCGCCATTAGAAGATGGCGCGGGCTTCCACTGTGGCCTGTGATAAACAACTCCTTTTATGGAGAATTGGCGCGCAATCCCTTACCACCCTATGAGAAAGATCCACGTGGCAGCTTAGGATTGGTATGCGGGAGGCTTTATTAGGCTGTGCTTGGGCGTGGCGGGCACGGGTCACTAGAAGATTATACATGAATCAAGGCCTGAATAAACTGCTGAAAGAAGAATCCTGTGTCGTGTTTTCCCTTGCCGGCGAGGGGTCGCGACAATTAATTTCCAATTTCATTCCATTATAATCTGATAAAATACATGGCAGTATCTCTACTTTTTTGTATTTGCTAAGAGTTGCTTTGTGGCATAGTATATGGTCTATTTTAGAGAAGGATCCATGTGCTGCTGAGAAGAAAGTGTATCTGCTTGATGCAGGTTGAAATGTTCTATATATGTCAGTTAAGTTTATGTTATTAGTTGTGTTATTGAGCTCTATAGTTTCTTTATTCAACTTTTGTTTGGAAGATCTATCCAGTGGTGAGAGAGGTATGTTAAAGTCATCCAGGATTATTGTGTTGTGATCCATTTGACTCTTGAACTTGAGAAGAATTTGTTTGATGAACATAGCTGCACCATTTTGGGGGCATATATATTTATGATTGTTATGTCTTGTTGGTGTATTTTCCCTTGAGCAGTATGTAATATACATCTTTATCTCTTTTGATTAACTTTGGCTTGAATTCTACTTTATTTGATATGGGGATGGAAACCCCTTCTTGCTTCTGTGGTCCATGTTAGTGGTATGATTTTTTCCCAACCTGTCACCTTTAATCTGTGTGTGTCTTTTTCTATCAGATGAGTCTCCTGATAGAAAAAGCATATTGTTGGGTCTTTTTTTAAATCCAATCTGCTAGCCTGTGTTTTTTGATTGGTGTGTTTATGCCATTAACATTCAGAGTTATTATTGACACATGGTTTGTATTCCCAGGCATATTTGTTTATTTTTATTATTTAACTTGACTTGAGTTTCTTCTTCGATTAGTTTGCTTTTAGGGTACTATCTCCTTCTGATGATTTTCATTGTTGTTTTTCATTTACTCTTCACGGAATATTTTGCCAAGGATGTTTTGAAGTGCTGGTTTTCTAGCTATAAATTCTTTAACTTTTGTTTATCATGGAAGGTTTTTATTTCATATTCAAATCTAAAGTTAATTTTGCTAGATACAAGATTCTTGGTTGGCACCCATTTTCTTTCAGAGCTTGATATATGTCTTTCCAGGATCTTCCAGCTTTTAGGATCTGTGTTGAAAAAATTGACATTATCCTAATTAAATTTCCCCTATATGTAATCTGATTCCTTTCTCTCATGGCTTTAAAAATTCTCTTCTTATTCTATATGTTGGGCATTTTTATTATAATGTGGATCTGTTGTGATTTTGTACATTCGGTGTTCTGTATGCTTCTTCAATATGGATTTGCAAGTCATTCTTCATGTTTGGAAAGTTTTCTGATATTATTTCATTGAATAGATTCTTCATGCCTTTGGTTTTGACCTCTATACCTTCCTCTATCACAATAACTCTTAAATTTGGTCTTTTTATGCTATCCCATATTTCTTGAATGTTCTGCTTATGGTTTCTTACCATTATCACTGTGTGGTCTATGTTTTTTTCAAGATTATATATTTTATCTTCATTGTCCAATGTCCTATCTTCCAATTGGTCTACTCTGTTGGTGATGTTTTCATTTGAGCTTTTAATTTGGTTTATTGTTTCTTTCATTTCAAGGATTTCTGTTTGGTTTTTCTTTAGAAACTGTATCTTCCTGTTGAGGTCATCTTTTGCTTACTGGATTTGTTTATGTAGCTCCTGGTCAAAGTGATATTTCACTGCCTTTATTTGCTCTTTCCTATCTTCCTTGAATTCACAGAACATTTTAACCATGTACATCCTGAACTCTTTCTCTGTAATTTTTTTCTACTGTGGCTGCCAATGATTCTAATGATGTGGTGTCTTGATTTGTTTGGTATACTTTCTTCCCTTTTCTTTTCTTTTTTTACAGAAACAGTCAACATTTATTTTCAGAAGAGATTGTCTATTTTTAAATAATACAAAAATAAACTGTCATTTGTCTCAAGACATATTTTACATAAGTTAATTTAAATACACATTTGTCTAAGGTTCTCTTGTCTTTTCATTTTCTTGTGTGTCTTCCTTTCCAGCTCTGTGGGTCTAGGGGTGTTATTGTTTTTATGCTATAGGTCTGTAGTCCTCTTATACGGTTCCAAGATCCCTCCTTTGTGGGGAAGGACAATGTTAACAGATCCCAATATCAACAATATGCCACCTATGAACAATTTGTTATTATTAAGACATTTACAGTTTAGTCTCAATGTACAGAGATGTTGGATTCAATTATTATCTAAAATATAATCAGTAGTTTTGTAAAAGTTTACAGTTTCTGATGGTGGTCAATGAACTGGGAATGAGGCACAGGATAATATGCTGAGGAGGAAGGATGTGAGGATATAGAGTTAATATAGCTTAGGAAATGTGAAAGAGAAAACTAATTAAGAAGGTTAGTAACATGAGAATAGACCAGAAGTAATTTAGGGTTGAGAAGTATATGAGAAGACTGTACAGTACATAAAGCAAACACATGTGTATTTAGAAAAATACAGGATGCTCAAACACTAAAATTTGGAGTGGAAAAGAAAAATGAAAAAAAGAAAAAAGAGGGAAAAAGGGTATATACAACACCTCTATGTTATATTATTCAGAGACTCAGTCCTCAAAATCCTATTTCATGCAAAGTTCTTGGTTTCACCTATGTTGAGGATGTGAGGGCCAGAGGATAGAGGGGTAGAAGAGAAAGATAAAAAAAAAAAAATTCAAAAAAAAAAAAAAAAGAAAGAAAGAAACCAGGGTTGTTGCTAGTTTTAGAGATCCATATATTTTCTGTTTCTCTTCTCATCCAATAGTTGGCATTGCCTGTTGTAAGCTGGTATCTCTGCCCTCAGGATGTTGTAGGTAACCAGGGTGGGAAGACTGGTCCTGATATAGGACATCTAAAAGTGGGGAGTGCCACCCTTCAGTCCCTGCAGAGAGATTGCATTTTATGGGTCTCTTTTTGGGACCATTCATCTGACTTGTGCACCTGGTATTATCTCCCTTTATTGCATGGAGGTTTCCCAGTTCCTGGTCTCTCTGTTAGGCTCTAAACTTTAGTCCCATCTCCCTCTTACTTAGCAGTTCCCAACTGCTGGATCTCTCAACCAAGGCTCACTCCAGGTGGGCGGTGCCCTGGTCGCATTGCACACCTGCCCAACTAAGAGCTCTTTTTCTGTTGGGTGGTCACCATTCCAAGTTATTGCCTCTGGGGTGGGGGGAGTTGGATACCTGGTACCTGGCCAGATGGAGATCCATTCTGGGAGCTTCCCTTTTTCTCACAAAATATGGTAAGAAAGTTTATCCGAGATGAAGGCAGTCTGCTTCCAGCACCGGGGTGTCTGGTGATGTTAAGGGAGCCAGGTGATGGCATTGTGCTGTGGGTAGGTAGTAGCCAAGTGACCTACTGGGAGCAGAGCACAGTCTGGATTTCTGCTAGAGGTGCTGATCAGTGACTCTGATAAGGTGCTTGCGATCTGAGTGTGGGCTAGAACTGCGGACTTTGGTTTTAGGGAGACAGGAGTCCAGAGTCCTATTTGAACGCTGAGACTCAGAGCCCTGTGTGGGGATCACAGCGCTGGTGATTCTGCAGAATTCAGCTGTATAGGAGTCCTCTAATAATTTCTGAGATGCAGTATTTTGACTAAGTGAGATCTGGATCATTGAGTGACAGAGAATGCTGCCTCCTTCTGGCCCACCATCTTCCTTCTTCTAGGAGTGTACTCTTCTATGTGACATCATGTGATGTAGCTTAAATAAGATTTTTATGTATATATTTTTATTTAATTTTTGTAATTATATAGTTAGAAATGAGAATAGTATTTTTTGTCTATGACAGGAATATTATTGGCTTTTGTTCCTGTGGCGAGCAAATGTATTCCCTTTAAAATTAAAAACAAAATATAAAGATGTATGTTTGATATCTCTTATCAATAAAACATTATTTATAGCACAATTATAGAAAAAAATCATGTTTTTTAACTCAAAATTAACTTAAACTTAGGTCTGTAACATAGAAACCTGCTGGAATTAGAAGATTTTGTTTGAAAATGATATATTTTTTTAATATTTACAGGTGAAAATTTTAAAAAATCCAGGCTCTGGGTAGCTCCAGGCAGCAGGTCTGAAATAGGAAGTACAGGTTAGTGGCTAGGAGGAAGGACCAGAAGTTCTGTCTGAGTGACAGTGGAAGGACCAATGGGAAGACTGCTAAAATGTAGGAGGTGAGACCAGGATGTCCGCTCCTCCAGACATGTGTTGGGTGGTTACCATGGTGATGGAAACAGCATGGAGCCCATAAGCTGCCTGTGTTTCCCTAGATGGTTGCACTGCATTTGATTTTGTCTGTATTTTCCCCACCTGGGCAGTATCCTATGGATGTTTTGCAGCTTACCTTGTCTCTGTGACCTGTGACCTGTAGTTTGTGTTCTTTTTAATTTTGTATTCTCCCTTGCAGCATGTGGGACTTCAAAAGTGAGTTTTAGAGGCAGATGCCAGTGTTACTATCAGATCTTAAGGCAGTCTGTGTTTGGCACCCAGGTCAGCTTGTTTAAGGGTTAAAAGCACTGCTGGTGGTGCATCTAATTACAGACCCCACAGGCAGTAGCGGCTAAAGCCTTTTATCCACAGTGACTGAGTTGCAGCCATTCTGATCTGGTAGGACAAGAATGTAGTAAAGAGGTTTAGTACAAACTTTCTGAGTATTCACAAAAAAAAGAAAAAGAAAATTAAAATTTACTTTTCTACAGGTAAAGAACCCTTGTATTAAGTCTCATAACAAAAATTTCTTTCCCTTTTCTCACTCTCCATGTGCAAACTTCTACTACATAAACCCAAAAAGTCTTTACCTAATATTTCAAAATACAAAGATTCACAAAAACAATCTGTTGGGAAAAGTATAATGGCATCTGCACCCCAGAGGGGGGGGAAAAAAAAACATGGCACCTAAGGACCTTCTCTTCCTACTTTCCCCTTTTTTTCACTGGCGCGAAAAGTTCCTGCAGGAGTGAACTCTTCCGCCAGTGCCAATTTCAAATCTCACTGGCAGGGAACTTTAGCCCCAATAAGAACTAATTCCTGGGGTCCAGAACTGATATCTGGAAGAACTTGCCAATAAACGGGTGGCCCACCATTTATCTAAGCCCTGCCATCTCTCCTTAGATCTATATAAGCACACAGCCTTTTGCAATAAAATTGGAACTCTCCCCTATGAATTATCTTGTGCGGAGGATTCTTTCATTCTGGTGCCAAAACCCGGGATACGGGTGAGCTCATTCTAACAAGAGCCCTGTCCCCGGCTCCGCCAAGACACTCCACCCTCATCCGCTCTTTCAGATGCTGGCTCCCTGCACTCACCACTGATCTGGCTTAGGTAAGTTCCCCCTCCCTGGCTTGCCAACTCTCTTTGGGCTAACAGCAGGAACTGTGACCGTGATCATCCGGCACACTCCTGACACCTGGTTGGAAGGAGGGAAACCACCCCACTAAGACCTTCACAGGATGCAGTGGACCCTCTGGCGACTCACTTCCCTTTGGGGTGTGAGGCTTCTGGGTTTAGACGAGAGACTCCTCGGTTTCTTCCTCCTCCACTCGTTCCACTGGAGCTGCATTCCGCTGGAGCTGCGTTCCATCCGGAGCGCTCCACCCAGAGCTCCATTCCTCTCATCTCTGACTCTTTTGTTCCAGTCGAAAAACTTTCCTGACATCAGGTTGCCCATGGCTCCAGCCCTATTTGGGTCTCACAGATCGCACTTCACTGGTGACAACTGGGTAGTGCCCTCTGTATTTCCTCGCAACAGTTGGTCATTTTGGGGATGCCCACTTGATCCTCTGTTCACCCTGAGCCTCCAGGAAGCTATTCCGGCTCTCTCTCTCTCTCTCTCTCTCTCTCTCTCTCTCTCTCTCTCTGTCTCTCTCTCTCCCCCTCTCTTCCATCTCTTCCTCTGACCATGGGTGCCTCCTCGTCTATACCTGAAACATTGCCCCTCAAATATCTAATAAAAAATCTGACCACACTCTCTCTCACACCAGATATTAAACCCAAACTTCTGATCAAATTCTGTACCCAAGATTGGCCTACATATCCACTGGATAATGGCAATAATTGGCCTCCAGAAGGTTCATTAGATCCAAATCTCCTCTGGGACCTTTTTAACTATTGCCAGCATCTGAAAAAGTGTAGGGAGATTCCCTGCATTGAAGGCTTTAGTCTTCTCGCACAACACCCTGCTCTGTGTTCCCCCTGTTCTTCCTCTCAAGTCCTCCTTGCTTGCAAACCCCTTCCTTCCCCTACTTCTACTCCTGACTTCACAGATTCTTCCTCATTTGACCCAGAAGATGAACCCCCACCTTATCCCTCAGCCCCATCCGCCCCTCCTCTCCCACCATCCCCTCCTCTTCCTCCGCCTGATTCCACGGATCCTCAGCCTTCCGTTTCATTCCCCTCCCCTCCACCCTCTTCCGCCCACTCCACCTCCTCCTCCACAGAGACATCCCCTTCCCCTCCCTCTTCTTCCTGTCTGTCGCCAACTGCCTCTTTCAGTCCTCCTGTTACCAGGTCTAAGGGACTCCTTCCCACCCCCATGACAATCACATCCCTTCGTGAGGTTGCTGGTCCCATGGGTGTTATCAGAGTACATGTGCCCTTTTCCATGTTGGACCTTACTCAGCTGGAGAGGAAGTTAGGCTCATTTACCACTGACCTCACCACTTACATTCGGGAGTTTCAATGGGTCCTGCAAGCATATAGCTTCACTCATCACAACATTTACATGCTCCTAGTCAATACACTTCTCCCTGAGGAAAGGTGATGGGTCTGGGAACTAGCCCAGGCCCATGCTGATGAAAATCATAGACCCAATCCCAACCACCCTATGGGCCCACACGCTGTCCTGGAGCAGGATCCTCTATGGGATTACAACATCCCTGGAGGCTTATAGTCTTGTGACCTTTTTGCATCCTGCCTCTTGGTGGGCCTGAAGAAGGCTGCCCGCAAGGCTGTTAATTTTCAAAAGGTGCAGGAGGTCATTCAGAAGAAGGAAGAAACACCTTTAGAATTCCTGGATAGACTAACCAAGGCCCTCCAACAGTACACAATCCTTGACCCAGAAACCCCTGGTGGCCGTCATGTCTTAATGACATATTTCCTGGCCCAAAGCTACCCTGACATTAAAGCCAAGCTTAAGAAGCTTGAACAGGGCCCTGTTACTCCTCATAACGAAATCCTCATGGTTGATTTCAAGGTTTTCCATGGTAAAGAGGATGAAAGCGAAGGCTGCAGGCAGAGGGCTGAAAACGCCAAATTCCAAATGTTGGCCCAGGTCATTCAGAGGTCATCACCACACCGTCCTAATAAGACACCCCCTGGAGCTTGCTTCAAATGTGGTAAGGAGGGACATTGGGCCAGGGATTGTCCTTCACTGAGGACACCCTCCACCCCCTGCCCAAAATGCCACCAAAGGGGGCAATGGGGGACAGACTGCCCAACAACCTGGAGGGGAGGTTGGTCAGCCACCTCGCAACCCCAGCCTCTCCTGGGCTTGGCAGAGGAGGATTTACAGAGCCCTGGGCCTTCCCTCCCAACTATTACCACCAAGAAGCAAGAGCCTAGGGTCACCTTCCAGGTGGATGGATGTTTCATTACCTTCCTCTTGGATACTGGTGCCACTTTTTTGGTCTTGAGGGAGTATTGGGGTCCTACCACACCCTCAAAAACTCCTATTGTCGGGGTAGGAGGTAAACAGATTTTCCCTCAAACCCCCCCCTTATCATGTTATATGCAGGGATCCCTTTTGTCCTTCACACACTACTTTCTTGTTATGAGCTATTGCCCCATTCCCCTTCAGGGAAGGGACATACTCTCACTATTGAAGGTCACCATTCACATATCACCCTTCATCTCCCCTGCTTCTCATTTCCTCATGATGATCCTAGGGACAGATACACCTCCATCATGCACTCTCCCACGACTATCTAAACCAGTTAATCCTGAGGTTTGGGACACAACTACACCCTCTATGGTTAAATGCAGTCCTATTCATATTGTCTTATGGGTCCCTTCAAGATATATTAGTCAACCACAATATCCACTTACAACAACAGCCCTCCTCGGATTAGAACCCATCATCCAGGATTTATTATGGAAGGGGTATCTTAGGTCTACACACTCTCCTTTCAACACCCCCATTCTGGCAGTTAAGAAGCCTAACGTGTCCTACAGCCTGGTTCAAGACCTTCGCCTCGTCAACTCCTCTGTGGTCCCTATCCACCCGCTAGTGCCCAACCCCTACACCCTCCTCTCTCAGATCCCTACTACTACTACTACCCATTTCTCAGTCCTAGATTTAAAGGATGCCTTCTTTTCTATTCCCTTGTCCTCAGAATCTCAGGATATCTTTGCTTTTACGTGAGTGAACTGATCCTCGCACCCGCCATTCTCGTCAGCTTACCTGGATCATCCTCCTGCAGGGATTCAGGGATAGTCCCCATCTCTTTGGCCAAGTTCTTGCTCAGGACCTCACATTCTTCCACTCCACCTGTCCTGACTCTACCCTCCTTCAATATGTTGATGACCTTCTTCTATGTAGTCCCTCTTGGGAACACTCTCAATTCCACACCGCCCAGCTTCTCAATTACCTAGTGGATAAGGGATATAGGGTGTCTCCCCCCAAGGCCCAGGTTTCCCAGTCTACTGTCACCTACCTTGGTTTTCACCTTGCACTGGGAAAAAAAGGAAATAACACTGGATAGGAGGCAACTCCTCTCTAATCTTCCGGTGCCTCATACAAAAGCTGAAATACTATCATTCCTAGGACTAGCAGGATATTTTAGGACCTGGATCCCAAATTACTCTCTTCTAGCCAAACCCCTGTGTGACCTAGCAAAGGGACCCCCTGGTGAATCTCTTGCCTCTTCCCCCCGCTACCACTTCTGCAGACTTCAGCAACTCTTCTTAAAGGTGCCCACCCTTCACCTTCCCGATCTTTCAAGACCATTTCATCTATATGTTCATGAAAAAGGGGGGCAAGCACTTGGGGTTTTGGGTCAAAACTATGGGCCTACATTTGCACCTGTGGCATATTTGTCCAAGTAATTAGACCCTACCATCTGTGGGTGGGCCCCTTGCTTAAGAGCTCTGGCTGCTGGACAAATTTTACACAAAGAAGCCTCTAAGCTGACTTTCGGGGCCCCATTAACTATCCACTCCCCACATCATTTGAAGGATCTTTTAGCTTATAAGGGCCTTCAAACCGTTCCTCCATCCAGAGTCCTGTCGCTCCTCACTTCCTTTCTGGAAAACCCTAATATTACATTTCTCCCCTGCCCTGCACTGAACCCTGCCTCACTGCTCCCAATGACCCCCACACCTGACACACCAGCTCATAATTGCTTGGAAACCTTGGATGATTTCCTCCCCTGTCATTCTTCCATTTCTGAGGAACCACTCAGCAAGCCTGACCTTATCTGGTTCACTGATGTCAGTTCCTTTAGGCAGAACAGAACTCATTACTCTGGATACACCATAGTTTCGACCACTGAGATTATAGAGGCCAAAGCTCTGTCTTCGGGAACTACCAACCAGCAGGCTGAACTTGTAGCAGCCACTCGTGCCTGCCTTCTAGCACAGGGCAAATCCCTCACCCTTTATACTGACTCAAAATATGTCTTCCATATTCTATTATCTCATGCTGCAATATGGAAGGAGCGAGGCCTACTTACCACTAAAGGTAATGCGATCACTAATTCGGCTCTTATAACCAATTTGATAGAGGCCTCCCACTTACCCACCCAGTTGGGAGTTGTCCTTTGTAGGTTCAATCAGAAAGATGGCTCTCTTATCACTGAGGGCAATGCCAAAGCTGACCAGGCGACACGGATGGCTGCTACCACTTCCAATTATGACCCCCCCGGGGGACATATAATGGCCACTTTAGACTGTCCGTCTTTTTGAGTTCCTCCATACTCTATTCCATTCCAATTCTCAGTCTTTGACCCTCTTTTTACAGAGCTTCTTCTCCCTCACCCCCTCTGACAAAGCCATGCTACAGAATATAGCCTCTAATTGTCAGATCTGTCAGCGGACCAACCTTCATACTCCTTTAAGGCCTAAAGCGTTTCCCTCCCACCAAGCCTGGGGACATATTTCTGCTGCTGACTGGCAGGTAGATTTCACCAACATGCCCACAGTATGGCGTACTAAATATCTCCTTGTCTTTGTGGACACTTTCTCTGGTTGGGTTGAGGCATTTCCCACTTCCAATAAAAAGGCTTCCACTATAGCTTCAATCTTACTGACAGACATCATCCCCAGGTTTGGTATGCCCACTTCCCTACAATCCAACAATGGCTCTGAGTTTATTTCTAGGATCACACAAAAGGTCTCTTAAGCCCTCTCCTTCAAGTGGCATTTCCACTGTCCATATCGCCCCCAGGCTTCAGGGAAAGTGGAAAGGGTAAATTGGACTCTGAAGGAAGTCCTTACCAAATTGACAATGGAATTAAACTTAGACTGGGTCAAACTCCTTCCCTTGGCTTTGCTTTGGATCAGAGCTCTCCCTAAGAAACCATATTTACTGTCTCCCTTTGAGATAATGTATGGAAGACCTCTTATACCACCTGGGTTGGTCATTTCACAAGGACCTCTCACACGAGATTTGTCTTTACCTCTCTTGTTTCATCTCCGCTCGGAACTCTGGAAATATCAGGACTGGCTTCTTCTGGACCCAGACTCCTCTCCAAACACTCCTCCCTTAACATCTGGGAGTTTAGTCTATTATAATACTCCGGAGGAGAAAGGGCCTCTTGCCCCAAAATGGGAAGGCCCCTATCCTGTCATTCTCTGTACCCTCACAGCCGACAAACTCTCCTTATCAGACAACCGTCTCAACCCCTGGATTCACATTTCTAGATTGAAGCCATATCACCAAGAGGCATCACCTGCTGATGACAGGACCACCCCAGAGGAACTCCAAGAGTCACCTCCTGAACCTCCCCTTTACTCCTGCTCTCCACACCCTTCTCACCCCTTTAAGTTGCGGCTCACACGGTGTTCCCCACAGCCCAATTCCTCTTAAAGAAGGCACAATGAGCTGTCCCAACACCCTAGTCCTCTCTCTCAGTTTTTTGTGCTCTGCTTGTTTTCTGTGCTCTGTCAGGACTGATCTTTACCCTCCTCTCCTACCATGTACCAATTCACCCTTCGGGAATGATACTCGGAACATGGCATGCAGAACGTTCGCATAGTGGATGTAACTACTTGCTTCATCCACAACTGCACTTCTGTTTCCCTAAAATTGTCACTTTCCAGGACCTTCATTTCAGGTAGCTGGAACTGGCCTTTCATTTGCTTCCTTTTTGATCAAACCAAAGACTATTGCCATTGGTGGCCTGAGATATATAATGGGTGCCCCTATTGATCATGCAGGCTCCATGATGAACGTGGTAGTTATTCTTACCACTCACTTGGCTACCCTGAAGGGTGGACTTCTAGTTACCTCAAATGGCATAAGGGCTCTTCATCCAATAACATTGGATGGTATACTTTAGATATACCTGACCCCAAGGCCAAACGTTGGGACTATGTTGAGTTTGCTGTCTATGCTCGGACAACCTCAGCCAAACCCACAGAATGGATGACTGGTGGCCACTCCCTGATAACACCACCTAAGGCAACCATCCAGGTAGTCAAACACATCAAGGAGTCAGAATCAAAACATCGAGATCTCATCCATAGCCCATCCAAAGAGGATTCAGGGTCTTCAACCACCTCAGGCCCGCCTCCCACATGGCTCAATTTGCTACACCAAACTCTCCAATTATTAAACTCCACCCCTGTTTCTGTGCCTTCTTCTCAGTGCTTCCTCTGTGCTTCACTTAGTCGTCCGCTTCTAGCAGCAGTCCCATTAGCAGCAGGAAATATTTCAGCAAAAACCTACAATTTCTTGAAGAAAGGACAACCCCTACATGTGGCACGTATCCCACTGTGGGAAAGTTATTCCACCAGTACTTCATTTCCTTTCATCTGTTTCCACCTGCCAACAATGAATCCTTTACCCATTTATTCCTTGAGCTATAGCACCCCATCGGGCCCTGCGTTTATGCAACCTGGACATTTCCTCTGGTGTAACGGGTCTTTAAGTACCTCAATGATCAATGTCTCTGGCACCTGTTTCTTGGTTACTGTAGTTCCTCAGCTGTC
Organism: Marmota marmota marmota; assembly: GCF_001458135.2. NCBI lineage: Eukaryota > Metazoa > Chordata > Mammalia > Rodentia > Sciuridae > Marmota > Marmota marmota. The sequence goes on from NW_025999898.1 coordinate 2,474,847, forward strand.
TTTGTATACTCCCACTGAATTCTGACAGTTGGCCCTACCTTCCCACACCCATAGGGCAGTCTTTCTGCCAGTTCTTGTAGGCTTCACTTTAACAACCTCAGTGGCAAGTCTCGGACTTTCTGGTGGAGCTATAGGTCATGCTCTATGGGTATTTGTCCCGACCGGCAGGATACATCAACGTGGGCAGCGAACCTAGATGGGGAGGAATGAAGGGACAAGAGACACAGAAGGATGACAGCAAGACAGGAGTTCTGATCAAGCTGCAAACTTTTATTGTTCACACAGGGGTATTTGTATGCTGGGGATGGGGAAGCTCTCTTATCGGCAGTTGCTGGATGTCTGCACAAGGTGAGATAACCGCAGGATGTTTCAGGAAGATAGGTGGCCGCAGGATGTCTCAGGGAGATAGATGGCTGCAGGGTGTCTCCCAGGCAGGATGTCTCCCAGGGGGCTGTTTCTTGTAACTGTCAGGCTATTCTTTGAAGGAGAACTCCCTTCTAGCCCCTGGCAGGTATTCAATGACCTTCAACAAAAACTGCAAGAAGCGCTCAATACCACTGCTGAGTCTCTAGGCTCCTTGCAGCGGCAGGTTACTTCATTGGCACAAGTGGCTTTACAAAACCGAAGGGCGATTGATCTTCTCACTGCAGAAAAAGGGGGTACATGCCTGTTCCTCAGAGAGGAATGTTGCTACTATGTTAATGAGTCTGGGCTAATAGAAAAAAATGTTGTTAAATTGCAGGAATTATCGACCCAACTGCTCAAACCCACCTCCTCTAATCCCATAACGGGGTTCTTCCAATCCTCTCTTGCCACGTACTTACTACCTATCTTGGGGCCCCTTATTGGGATGCTCCTTTTTTGTGCTCTCTTGCCCTGTATAATGAAGTTCCTTCAAACCCAATTGCAAAAAATTTCTAATCAAACTTTCAACCAGCTTCTGCTTAGGCACTACCAGCCTCTGATGACCGATGAACCCCCAACATCTCCAAGAGAACAGTTCACTCAGTGCTGAAGCTCACTACCAGGCACGATGGAATGCAACGGACATCAGACAGCGGGAGACAACGAGCTCGGAGAACCTCTTAATCTGCCATCCTGGATTCATGAGTCTTTATGTCCTTCTAAGCTTCCTCATGGCCCTTGGCCTCTTCTCTGTCAGTCCCCCAACATGGAACTTCTGCCCAAAACTGACCTTTGCTTTAATTTTTATATTCATCCTGTTTCTGTTCGCACTGATCTTCTTCAGGTGCTGGTGATGCCATGTCGAGGCAACGCTTTCAATATTTCCTAGAGTCTCTGTTACAGGACCAGTGGCTGATACCAACAATCTCCTCCATCCAGGACTGGTTCAATGCCATCGACAACTTGTGGCTTCAGGGAACCTTCATAGACTTCACCCCTACGGAAGTAGCTGAAAAAAAAAACCACTGGGTTTTATTTCTGGCTGCCATGATATCCTCAGACCCGCCCCCCCCGAACATTCCTCCACTTCCCCTTCTAGGCCCCACGCCACCCCCCACACAGCAGGAAGCAGCCAGATCTAAGAAAACAAAAAGGGAAGAATGTTTGGAAAAGTATAATGGCAGCCGCACCCCAGAGTGGGGGGGGGAACCCAACATGGCACCTAAGGACCTTCTCTTCCTACTTTCCCCTTTTTTTCACTGGCGAGAAAAGTTCCTGCGGGTGTAAACTCTCCCGCCAGCACCAATTTCAAATCTCACTGGCGGGGAACCTTAGCCCCAATAAGAACTAATTCCTGGGCTCCGGAACTGATATCTGGAAGAACTTGCCAATAAACCCGCCATTTATCTAAGCCTTGCCATCTCTCCTTAGATCTATATAAGCACACAGCCTTTTGCAATAAAATTGGAACTCTCCCCTGTGAATTGTCTTGCGAGGAGGATTCTTTCACAATCCAAAAAAGTTCACAAAAGCACTTTTTTCATGGGAGAAGACTCAACTGAACAACATAGCCCATTAATCAACTTAATAACTCTTACATTTATTTAGAGTCTCTAGAATTATAAAAATATTTTTTTCTAAAGACAAAATATTCTTAAATATTAAAAAGTTTAAAATCACAGATTTTTCTTCTAATTCACATAGTTTCTACAATTTAGCCCACAATACTCTGCAAATGAAAGCATACTTCTGGAGAGAAATTTCAAACCCACTAAATTTTTAAAAATCATCCTGGAGTCCCTGTTAGGGCTCCAATTGTCATGTTTCTCATGACTAAAACACTCAGGGTCACTCCAGGGGAACTGGTCTGCACAAAATAACTACACAAGAGACAGAGATACCTTTTTCTTTGGGGTCCTGTGATGGCTCCTCTGACCTTAAGGGTCCAGAGAGAGAGAGAGAGAGAGAGAGAGAGCCAGCACATGCTGACCCCTTTTATTGAGCAGAAGCCATTCAAATGAGTCAAGGAGTCAGGTTTCAGGGGGTTGAGTCTAGTTTTGTGATGTCTGCTGTCAGCAGGTTGACTGACATCTAGGAAGGCCACACCCAAAGGCAGAGCAAGAGAATGGGACACACAAAGGTTGTTTCCATGGAACATTCTATCCCAAACAGGGCAAAGAGACAATATCACAAAGGAACAGGTGAGTCTAGCTCAATCCATGGGGTGACACGCCTACATCTGAAGATGCGTCCTCAAACTTCCAGGACTGGGGCAATATCCAGGTCACTAGGAGATGTAGTGATGTTCAAAGCCTCTCCACTCCAGGAAGGAGAATGTGAATCATTTAGACTAGTTCCACACAGTACAGAGAGGAAGGGATGAAGCAAGGACAAGTGAAGCCTTAGTACTGATTCTGAGCCTATCTGAGCCAGCCACTCTCTATTCCTTCTTCTAGTTTGGCAATGGGCCCCAGTTACCCACAGACAGAGGCATTTCAATGAGTCATTAGTTATAACAAATGCAGGCAAAAGCCAACACTCTTTTAGGCACCAACTTCTACCAAATACCTTGGTTTGCTGAAAACTTAGAGCTTAAGAATAATACCCTATTGGATCCTGAAGAAATCAGCTCTCTGAGAGAAAAGGTTAAGTATTACTGGCATCCCAGGTGTCCCAATTTTCTCTATGAGATGAGATAAAGAAGCTCTGGAAAGGAAATGGCTTAGAGACCTGAGGGCCCTGGCTGGATAACTCACCAAAGCTCTCATCAGTTAATCTTACCCCACCCTGCCAAGTCACCAACCAAGGCTCAAAAATCCCTGGGCAATTCCATTTATATGAGATAGTTCAAGGAGTCAAAAAATAGAGACAGAAATTAGTACAATATTTGCCAGGAGCCACAGAGAGGGAAAAATGGGGAGTTATCAATGCTTTCTTTTCTCAGTGCCGAGGATCCAACCCAGGATCTTGTACATGGGAGGCAAACACTCTACCACTGAGCTACACCCCCAGCCTGGGAGTTATTGTTTAGTGAGTACTGAGTTTCAGTTTTACAAGACAAAAAGTTGTGTAGGTATATGGTGCTAATGGTTGTACAACACTATGAATGTACAGGTTTAAATAGCCAAAATGGTTAATTTGTTGTTATATGTATTGCTCCACATTAAGATAATAAATTTCTAGTGATGTGTTAATATATTATAAATAACATAATTAAGAAAAAATCTGAGGGCTGCAGATGTAGCTTAATGGTAGAGGGCTTGCCTAGCATAATTGATGCTCTGGGTTTAACTTTAGTACCAGAAAAAAAGAGAGAGAGAAAAAAAAACTTTGAACAATAAAAAGACCCATGAAGATAACAGTGGAGTTAGGAAGTTATTTGTGTATTAAATAAGGACTGGTTAAGCACTGGTTTAAACACTAGGGGATCAGAGTGAACAAGGCATTTACTACCTACCTTCCAGGGCTTAAAATTTATGCAAATGCTTAATGAGCAATGGAGAGAGGAAGCCATTTGGGAAAGATAAGAATATATGGGAAATAGATAGAGATGATAGTTGCACAACTCTATAAATGTGCCAGACACCTCTAAATTGTGTATTTTACAATGGTTAATTTTATATAATGTGAATTTCACCTCATTTGAATGAATAAATCAATAAACAAATAATAAACAAGGTACCTGGCCTAGAGATAATAAAAATCAAATTCCTCGCCCAGATAATTTTTCCTTGATTTGTTGACTGGTTCTAAAGTTTTCACATATCTTTTTTTTTGTTCAATAAATGCACCATTTGACAAGAATAAATAAAAAGAATCATCAAAAACATGACTCTTTATGTCATCTAGAGACCCACTTGATAATTCTATACTGAGAAAATCATTCTTTCTTTCGTTCATTCATTCATTCATTCATTCATAATATTCACTCTATGTAAATACTGGTATTACAAACTGAATAACACAATTCACTGCCTCAGACCCTCCTGGTCCATCGAGGGAAGTTTGCACACGATATGCACCTGCTGTGCAAGGATGCTTTCCCCTCGCCTCTTCACTAAGTCTCACCAACATTTACACTCAATTAAAACTTATCCCAAGAGGTTTTCTGACATGTGCTCCACCCCTAGCCTAAAGACATCCTTAGAAATTCCTATTCTTCCTACAGTTGTCTCATTTTTTAATTATGTTTATTTGTATAACTATATGTCTAATGTCTACAATCCCCCACTAAGCTATAATCTGCATGAAGGTAGCACCAGGATATCTTAGCCTTCACTGTGCCTAAGCCTGGAGTTGGCATATACTAGATGCTCAATAAATATTAACTGGATGAATAGAAATAATGAACATAAGCAATTCCAATGCAATAGATATTCTGATAGTGAGGCAGGACATATTTGACTTTATCTTTCCAAGGGAGAGAGTGGCAAAAGAAACAATTATGAAGTGGTGATAGTTGTACTTAGTCTTAAGGGAGAAGTAGGAACCCCTGATGCATCATAGCTGGAGAAAGGTAGGGAGGTGTGAGAGCACATGGTGTGCATGTTCAAGGAGTGGAAGCATTTGTTTTCTGCGTGACTGGGGAGAACAGTAGATGATAATGCAAGAGATATGGACAGGACTTGGACCACAGAAGAGCACATGCAGTTTGCCAAGCTTGCTGGAATTCACTCCATAGAATAATGGGGAGCATGTAAAGCAGGGATTCCTGTCATTAGACTCATGGACCATTCAGAAGTTGGTTTCAGACATCCATTAACTCCCTAAAATTGTATGCCCATATAAACATGGGCATGTAGGTATTTTTTTATCCTTTTTGAAATAAAGAGTAAACAAAGGGGATGGGAATGTTGCTCAGTGGTATAGCACATAATTAGCATGTGTGAGGCTCTGGGTTCAACCCCAGGCACCAAAACAAACAAACAAATAAGCATAGTCACACAATGGTGGATGAATGAATGGAGGCATGGATAGCTTTTCGATGGAAAGAAGAGTGATTGATGAATATACAATTGGGGGATGGAGAGATGGATGAATAATGGAAGGATAGATAGATAAATGAAAGCACTCTGAATTAAACATTAGGAGAGCTGTTCTCTATCTTTGCAGGACACTTTCTAGTGTCTAGTTCACCCACCAGGTATCAGAGATACTGTGAGCTAACAGTGATCCCATAGTAACAATGGCAGTAGTATTGTATTAAAGGGAGTTTCAAAAATATTTATAAAGACAAGTGACTCAGTGCTAGTCTATGATCACAATCAGCATAAGTCAATGAGAGGATTGTGTACTAGAACTTAAGTTGTTGCTGACTAGGGACATTGAAGTTTTCCAGAATGTTATTCCTGGGAAAGAAGGAAATAACTCAAGTTGAGTGAAACTTCACTCAGTATCAAATATGGAACAACCAGAACATCAGTCAAAATAGCAAAAGCAGAATCAATGAAAACTCAGGAACATGAGCCACAGAGGATGCTGGCAGTGCATGGGTCCAAATGCCAAGGAAACATATATAAATGAAGAGTGCTCAGGGAGGGAATTTTGAGGATATTGAGCCCTGCTCTGGCCTATACTATTTACTGATCCATAGTCTCATTATTTATGGCTGTTGTCAGAGTTAACCCCAATGGTTAAAGGAACAAAAAATGTAAAGTTATCTCATATAAATGGAGATATAAATAGTACATAACATTAAAAGCTACCAAAAGTATTTATTACTAATAAAAATGCCAATTAAAACTACAGTGAGATAATATGTTTAGCAGACTGGAAAAGATTTTAAATAAATGGATAATACATTATTTTTGTGAGGAAGTATGTACTCTCCCACACTGCTGATAGGGGACATAATTTTATGTCACTCTAGCAGTAATTTGAGACCATCTATGAAAATTATACCATGAGAATAGATAAGACGCAGACTAGGAGAAAATATTTGCAATAGACATATTTGATAATCTACTCTACCAATATACAAATAACTTTAAACCTCAAAAATAAAATTAACAATCTGGTTTTAAAATGGGCAAAAGTAGCTACTATTAGCTACTCAGGAGGCTGAAGCAGATCAATCACAAGGTCAAAGATAGCTCTGGCAACTTAATAAGACCCTGTCTTAAAAATAAAATTAAAGCCATTCTTGGGATACATCTCTAGACCCCCTTTCCTGTGTTCAGAAGACCCATTTTACTCTTATGTGCAAGTATTGGAAAACCTATAGGGAGAAAGCAAGAGATTATGAAAGACATAAAATGTAACTGTCAACATTCAGGGATGTGGATGTTGATTTCTCTGAAAGGGAATGAGAATGCCTGGAGCCAGCTCAAATAGAATTTATATAGACATGTGATTTTAGAGAACTACTTAAACCTGGTCTTCCTGGTGAGGATAACTTCCCTTCAGACTTCCTAATTTGCTATTAATATTTAATTTATTTAGATTATTTCTTTATTTCTAAATAGCACAGCACTAGGATAGAAACATCAATAGTTACAGGAAGGATCCCAATGAAGAGTCATTCCATTTTCCAATAAGCAAGTCTAAGCCATCCCTCACACCTTTCTGAAGCAAAGAAAAGAGCTCTGGGGAGAAAAGAAACAGTAGCCAAATACTCAGATGTGCAGAAATGAGTAAAACCGAAAACACAGATGAGAAGCCCAAAGGCCAAGGAAGATCTCAGAATGGTAGTTGAAAATGTATAATGACTATTTAAAATGACTATTTAGAAGCCTAAATTTATTTCTCTTGATACTATACAAGAACACTTCCTGCTTTATGTTTATCATTCTTTCAAATTCTTTACAGTTTCCTCCTCCCACTCCAGTGATCTCTGAGTATAGTAAAAGTAACAGCAAAAATACTCCCCTTTGGGAGTGTCTGCATGACCTGACAGCTTTTCCATTGCTTAAGGTGGTCTCTAGAAAATCTATGCATATTTCTGGAGACCTTTAGATAAACTAACTTTTATATGCTAACATCATTAAAAAGTTTCTCTAATATTTATACATTTTTGAGTAATATTTTCTCATCAGAAGTGTTTATAAACTCTTATAATAAATTTTATGAGAAATTTTTCTGCTGTATAATTAATGTCAATGATTCACAATAGTCATTGTGGGTATATAGTCACATATGAAAATTATAGTTACTCAGAAGGATTTTAAAAGTAATACATCTAAGGTTATTAAGGGTTTTGTAAATTAAAGTTTTTCTTTTTCTTGACTCCTTTTCTGTATTTCATTTATGAAATAAGTTTTATGTTATAGAATAGATTCCCTCATATACTTTAATAATGCTTTTATATTTTAACCTACATATTATGATGGATAGCAACTGTTATTATTTCACAACAATGTGAGTTTAAATTAAAATATGAAAAATCCTGTGTCTACTGACAATAAAAAATATAATTGTCCTTACTTGCTCTTATAAATATCACCCCTGATTTGCTTATGACTTGTAATTTTGCCTCACTTGGTTTTGTCTAGGTGCACATGAAAAGTTATAAAAATTATCTTATTTTTGTATGTATATGTATATGTATGTATATGTATATAGCCGTAAAAGGAATGGAAACCAGGGAGTAGTCTAATACTGAGCTGTATCCATAGCCCCTTTTATTGGGAGAGAGATTCTCGCTAATTTTTGAGGATGTCTTCTAATTCTCCTGTTTCAGCCTTCCTAATAGCTAGGTTTACATTCATGCCCATCATCTGTATATTGATGACTCTGTTCTTATGTCCAAAGAAAGATTTTATCATTTTAAAGACAACTTTAAACAATTTTTGAAATTCTGTTTGTCTTTTATGTAGTGTTTGAAATTTTGTGATGAAAATCATTCTTAATAAACTTACTCTCTTAAGTATTTAAAAAATTAAATTAAAAAGATTGGGGAAGTAGCTCAGTGGTGGAGTGCTTGCCTGGCATGAGCTAGGACCTGGGTTTAACCTCCCTAAAGCCATAATAATAATAATAATAATAATAATAATAATACCAATAATAATAATAATAATAAACAAAAGAGCTGAACAGACACCTTACCAAAGAAGATAAACAGATGGCAAATAAGCATATGAAAATATTTGCAACTATCTGCAACATCGTGCCATTAGAAAATTGCAAATTGAAACAGCAATGAGATATCACTATGCAACTATTAGAATAACCAGTAGGTGGCCTAACTATTGAAAATACCAAATGCTGGTGAGCATGGGGAACAATAGGAACTCATTCATGGCTGGTGGGATGCAAAAGTACAACCACTTTGGATAAAATTGAGACAGTTTCTTACAAAGCTAAACATAGTCTTACCATAACTTCTATCAATCACCCCCCCTTGGTACCGACTCAAATAAGTTAAAAACACGTCCACACAACAACTGGCACAGAGATGTTTATAGCAGCTTTATTCATAATTGTCAAAAACTAGAAGCAACCAAAATGTCATCCTTCAATAGGTGAAGGGATAAACAAACTGTAGTACACCCATACAATGGAGTATTGTTCAGAGAAAGAAATGAGCTATCAAGCCATGATAAAACGTGAAGGAAACAAAAAAGCATGTAACTAAGTGAAAGAAACCAATCTAAAAAGTCCACATACTGTATGTTTCAAACTATATGATATTCTGATAAAGGTACAACCATGGAGATAGTACAAAGATCTGTAGTTGCAGATTTGTAGCCCAGAGGAAAGAATAAATAGATAGAATACAGAAGATTTTCAGGGCAGTGAAACTATTCCGTATGATACTATATGATGGATTTGTATCATTACATATTAGTCAAAAGCCACATAATATACAACACCAAGAGTGAACCCCAATGTGAACTATGCACTTTGGTAGATGATAAGGTGAGAGTGTAGGATTATAGATTATAACAAATGTTCCACTCTGGTGTGGGATGCTGATAGTGGTGTTTGGGTCAGGAGTATACGGGAACTTTCTGTACTTCCCACTCCATTGTTCTTTGAACCTAAAGCTATTCTTGAAAAAAATAAAATCCACTTTTCAAAATTATATATGCATATACCCTTTGAACCCAAAATATACTTCTAATAATTTATGCTATAAATGATTCATATAAGGACAAAATAACTTATGTAAAATTTTCATTATTGCAGCATTATTCATAGTTTAAAAAGATTAAAAGCAATGTAAATGCCCATCCATTCATTTATGTGATTAAGTATAACATGGTATATACATTTAATGGAGTAATACTATGCAGCTGTTTTTAAAAATAAATTTTTTGTGTGTTGATATAGATTGATCTCAAAGATATTTTGTTAGATTAAAAAAGCAAAGCATGTAGAACAACATAGTTTGTTAACACTAATTTAAAATTTTAGGGGTGAGGAAAGAATATAGATACATATTTGCTCATTTATATATTAAACTCTTGAATATACATGAAACTGGCTAAATTGATTACCTTTAGGGAGAAAATTTGAATGAGTGTGAGATTTTTCTCATTACCTTGATTAACACAGGGGCAATAATTAAAACTCTGATATTTAGCCTAATGTTCTAAGTTAATGTTGACCAAAACATTATATAACACAATATGGAACCCAATACACACGAATATATAAATATCCCCCCACATAGACAAATACACAAATATCAACCCTAAAGCACAGAATCAAAGTCTGACTTGAAAAGCTATCAATTCTAAACTGGCTTCACTTAGATAATGTGACCCACAATGATGACTCAAAATGCAAAATCCTAAAATCTCTGACTTTGGAGTAATTTTTATTATTGGAGAAGGGCCCAGTGACTGACTCTTCAGCTTTACTTTGGCTCCTTGCTACCTGGAGAGAAGAAATGGTTTGAGGTTGTGCTTTGAAAAAAGCAAAGAAGTCAAGTTTTAATATGGGCTTAGACTGTGGATACAACCATAGGGCCTCATTTTTCATGGAAGACCACTACAAGGCCCATTTGCTCTGTTCTCCAGCCACCAGTTATCCCAGGTCCCAGTTTCATCCCTTATTTTGAATTATCCTGAGTCACTCACTGTTTGCTTCTCACTTTCATTACTTGAGAAAGCACCTGGGCTGAGAGAGTGCAAAGTATACTCCAGAGTCATTATTCCATGTGAAAGAGCTGTGATCTCTTTGGGGCAAAGGCCTCTTTAATCTACAGTTGTTATTGTGATTACCCCCACATGACCTTGATACAGAAGGACTGCCTGTGGCTTCTTCTTGTCCCTGAGCACAGGGAGTTACAGTGGCTTGGGGGTCAATTTCTTCAATGTCTGAATAAGGCACGTGTCAGGTTTTGAATTTCCAAAACCTCTAAGAATAATAGACTCTTCACATTGAAAATAGTCAAACACATTCAACCAACCTACCCCACCCCTCATTCTATGGTGAGTAAATTGAGACCCAAAGAGTAGGAATGACTAGTCTAAAGTCATGGTCTGATCTCTGAGAAACTAATGCAATGCTCTTTCACCTCAAAAATATTGTCAACACAAATTCTTAGAATGTCTTGTAAAGTTTAATCTACATTTACCCTATGACCTAGGAATTCCATTCTGAAGTGCATATTCTAGAGAAATTAAAACATATCTTTCAGAGGGAAGATGGCTAGCAGCTCATTGGAAAGTTCTTCTGCCCAGAGGAATCCAAGCCACACTAAATGGCAACCCTAAATCTTAATATCTCAAATAATTAACAAATAATGAAACACAAACACTCAGAAATGTATTTACAAAAGGGAAGCCCCTGATGGATCTAGACCAAATGTGTTCTTGAACTAGACAAAGACAAAATGGCTCTGGTGGTTTATTTAAGTGGGTACATCAAAAGTAGGGGTAAGGTTTCAAGGATAGAATCTTGCTTTGTGATGTCCTGCAGTCAGCAAGTTGACTTGGCAGGTCACACCCATCTCAGGTGCTGTGCGGAATCTTAGGCAGAGCTTGAGGGGGAAGTTCACCTGCATCAGGCTGTCAATCCCTATGGGGAGTGTCCCAGGGAGTTCCCAGTTCCAGACTTATCCCCTCAGGAGGCTACACACACACACACACACACACACAAATATTCATAGCAAATCTGTTTATAATAGCCAGAAACTAGGTACCACCCAAATATCCACAGGTAAATGGATAATCAAATTGTGGTTTATCCACTTAATGGAATACAACACATCAATAAAAAGAAACAAATTCTTGATACATACAATGTCTCACAGACATTGAATTGAGAAAAGAGGATACACTTTAAGCATAAAAGAATATACACATATTTTAACATTTATATGTGACAGTACCACAGGCAAAAGTAATTCATCTTTGGAGATAAAAAATAAAAGAAAGTGACCCCTGCTCCCCAGGGGGGATGGGACAATTACAGTCAACACAGGAAGCCACGCTGCCTCTCGCCCTGTACAAGCCTGGGCCAGTCTCTAGAGTGCCAGGACCCAAGGCTCCTCCCCACCGAGGTGCACCACATACTCCCCAGGTGCCAAGGCTGGAGAGCACCCCACAAGTTATAACTGGTCAGTCATTCGGTCTCTATCCACCTTAGGCTTGACAGTTTGGCCTGAATAAGGTGTATGGGATGGGTGGGCCAGTGTCCTTTGTGTTCCTTGTTAAGCAAAAGAAGTTAGTAGCTAATTCTATTGTGGATGTTCTTGTCTGGGTACAGTCTTTAAGACATTACAAGGGATTTGCTTGCTTAGCTGTCAATAGAATCAAGCCCTGGGAGCCTATAGCCATGGTCTGAGCTACCCTCTGAGAGGGACGCAGGTCAGGCAGCCCCCTTCTCAGGATGATGGGTCCTTTCCGTTTTCCTTCATGCCTTACAGTGCATTGTTTTTCTACCTGCTTGTCTTATTATTAGAACAACTTAGAAAACAACAAAGACTGTTTTCCTGATGTTGGTATGAAACCCCTTGTTCTAAACCGAGACTGCCCAGGGTACCCCCAAGCTCCTTGCAGCTGACTTCTGTCCTCCAGGGGGAGGTCTCAAAGTCCCACCTGCAGAAGTACTTTCCTGTTGATGTGGTAGGCTAGCAATATTTTGGCTAAAATTATGTTTGTGGCTGTAACCATTTGTAGGAATTAGTTTAAGAAATAAAAGTCACAGAAAGAAAAAAAAAGTTGTCTGGGGCACGAGAGGGGTAATTGACGGAAAGGGGGGTAAACAAGAACTTTTGGGGGTAAACATTTGTCAAAACATATTAAACCATACATGTTAAATCTATGTACTTTATTATATGTAAATTATACCTTAATAAGGTTGATTTTAAAAAAAAAGATAAATATGATAGACTCAGTGGCTCACAGCTATAATCTGATACTCAGGATGCCAAGGCAGGAGGATTCCAAGCTCAAAGCTAACTTGGGCAAATTAGTAAGATCCTTGCCTCAAAATAGAAAGTAAAAATGATTGAGGATGTAGCTCAGTGGTAGAGTGTTGCTAGGTTCAATCCCTAGTACCACCAACACACAAACACACACATATAAACAAAAGATAAGCCTTGATATTTGCATTGCTTTTTTTTTTGTTGTTGTAAAGTACTTTCTTACATTTCATCTGTTAGGGAGAGGATAAAATCCCTCTTCCTCACAGATTTAATGTGGGCTCTTTGAATCTGGAACAAAATTAGAGATCTAGGAGTCAAATTAACACAAGACTGATTAATAAGAGAGAAACAAACAAGTTTCTTTTATATTTTTAGACAACAAAAAATTACGATAAAATCACAGGACAAAGGATCTCTGGGATAGGGGTAATTAATTCTAGGGAAGTCATTAGGAGATATTTGAAGAGTGGAGTATAAAGCTACAGGTAGATAAGGATTACTTTGGTGACCTTATTTTTGCAGGTCCATTGCAGTACCAGTTCTGTAGGTATTCTGACCATAGAAATGTATAGGGAAGTGTTCCTCTGGTGAGCAAACTATGGGGGTGGGGAGTAACAGGCACTCTGTTTCCCATGCTTAGAATGCCCTGCAGTTTCCCCTAGGAACTAGTAAGATAACTAATACATATGCTTTGTCTATCTGCTGTGGCAATGCCACATCATGTACAAATGATGAGTCTTATCAGCCTCAACTTTAATCTCAGGCACACAGTTCCTGGGAATAAAGAAACTCTCTTGTTAGACAACCACAATGCTTCACTGAGCCTAAACCCGTCCATATAACAGTAACTTAATACAATGGGCTTTCTTGAGAATTACACAAGGCTCCTAACATTGCACATTGCAATTTAGTATGTAACTGAGGAATAAGCTGCATAATGTTGCTACCTGCATAGTGTAGCTAAGTCTGCAACCTGACTAATAATACAATGAACAATATGTACTAATGATGTCAATGACCTAAAGTAACATAAGGATATAAATAAAGCTTGGCAACTTGGCCCCTCTGCCATTCTTCCCTCTTTCTTTCATGCCTCTGCATCTTGTCTGTGCCTCCTTTTATTTTCCTTATGCAATTCAAAGTCTCTAGTTATAAGGATTCTTTTTTTTTTTTTTTGGTTACAGGGAAGAAATCCCTCCCAAAGGAATCTTTATTATGACTTGCTATATGTAGGAAAAGGCAGGGCAGGTAACCCTGTCTGCAGCTACAGTTTCTCCAATGTTTTCAGCTTGAAACTATCAATATACTTACTGTGCATATTTTGTGTTGGCTTTTCTTTAACCCCTTCACATCTTACAACCATCTTGCAAAAGCCTTGTTAAAATAAGTGAGTCAGGGCATAGTATCTTCATTTTACAGTGGATAAACAGAGGTTGACAGGTAAGAGTCTCAACAATCTAGGACAGGTACTGGGAAGGCCTCTGTGACAATTGGACCTGGAGGTCCACCCCTCATTTTTTCAGACAGGCACACTGTTGCTCAGAGTAGCAGGGATCCTATAGTGAATCAGTGGCAGGATTGGGACTAGGGCCCTGGACCTTGGCTCCTGTGGTCCTGTGTGTTCCTCGAGTGTATAGGGCTGCTGAGCCTCCCCCCACCTTTCCTTTCTCTGCCCATGACCTGTTTCTGCTGCTCTAGGATGCTCTAAGATCCCCCTGGGAGCTCCAAACCTGACTTCCTGAAGCAAAGCCACGAATCCCAGCTCTCTGCTTTTCCATCCCTATGTAAATGCTGGGTGAGTTCCTCAGGCCCTCTCTCAGCTTATTCTCAAGAATTCCAGGGTGCTAACAAATGTGTCCACAGAATGGTTTCTCATAAAATACTTCCTAGCTGATTCCATAACTTGTGAATTGCACTGCTATAAACATTGATGTGGCTATATCACTGTAGTGGACTGACTTTAAGTGTTTTGGCTAAATATCAAGAAGTATAATAGCTGGGTCTAGCTAGACAAAAATAAGGAAACAGTGGGTGGCATGGATACAATGAAAATAGTAGAGAGATCAGTGGAGTAGAGGACAGGGATTGGGAGCTAGGGATAAGGGATAGAAAATGGGAAGAACAGTGGAATGAAAAGGGAAACAAAAGGGAAAGTACTGGGGACTAAACTGGAACAAATTATATTCCATGCTTGCATAATTATGTCACAAAGAACCCCAATATTATATATAACTATATTGCACTAATTAGTGTGTTTTCATGCATAGGCATGCCTTCCTACAGCCCCAGGAGTCAAGTTACCTTACCTGTCCTTATAAACTCCCCCCCTTGACCTTTATTGGATGGAAATTTCTAAAGAATGTGAGTCCCCCCAATAAAAGACCACTCCCAAACGTGCTAGCTCTCTCTTGCCAGTCTCCCATGATATTCCTCACTCTTCCATTTGGGGTGCTTGAGAATGAGGGCAGAGGAGCCATCCCAGGGCTTGAATTAAAAGTAAATTGTGTGTGTGTGTGTTTTATCTGGTATCTTAAGAAATTCATTCAAGGACCCCTAGTTGGCTGCTTGTGCTGGCTGGGGGCAGTAATCAATAATGTGAGGAGAAAGATACAGAATGGGAAAAAAATCTTTGCCACATTCATCTCAGAGTATTAATCTCAAGGATACATAAAGAATTCCAAAAACTTAACACTAAAAAACCACAAATAACCTAATCAATAAATGGGCAAAGGAACTGAACAGACACTTCACAGAAGAAGAAATATAATTGATCAACAAGTATATGAAAAAAAATGTTCAAGATCTCTTGCAATTAGAGAAATGGAAAACTAATATTTCATCTCACTCTATTTGTAATGGCAATTATCAAAAAATACAAGCAGTAATAAATATTGCCAAGGATCTGGGGGGAAAGGTACATTCATACATTGCTCTTGGGACTACAAATTGGTGAACCACACTGAAAAGCAGTATGGAGATTCCTCAGAAAACTTGGAATGGAACCACTGTTTGACCTACTTGGTTTATACACAGTGGACTTAAAATCAGTATACTACAGTGCCACAGCTACTGATGTTTATAGCAGCTCAATTCACAAAACTATGGAACTAACCTAGATGCCCTTCAACAGATGAGTAAATAAAGAAAATGTTATATATATATATATATATATATATATATATATATNTATATATATATATATATCATCCTTAAAGAAGAATAAAATTATAGCATTTGCTTGTAAATCAAAGTAGCTGGAGAATATCATGCTAAGTGAAATATGCCAATCCCCTAAACCAAAGACTGAATGTTTTCTCTGATATCATGCTACATGAAATAAACCAATACCCAAAACCAAAGATGGAATGTTTTCTCTGGTATGTGCATGGTATTTACAATAAGAATAATAGGGAAGAATAGAGGTACTTTGGAATAGACAGAGGGGAATGAAGGGAGGGAAGGGGATATATGGGTAGGAAGGGTAATAGAATAAATCAGAGATTATTACCCATGTGCATATATGATTATAAGACTGGTGTGATTCTACGTGGTGTACAACTAGAAGAGTGAGAAGTTGTATTCCATTTGTGTATTACGTGTCAAAATGCATTCTATTGTCATGTATAACTAGCTAGAACAAATTTTTAAAAAGCCTCATGGAAAAAAAAAGAATAGGGTAACATAATGTGTATTAGGCATGTTATTTACAGGAGGAAAACTGAAACTCAGAGAGGCTGAGTATATTGTCCAAAATCACTAGGCTAGTTAAAACAAGAATTGAACTGCAAAACTATCTGCCTACAAATTGCAAGGTAAATTCTTTTAACTGTGCCCATTGGCCTTCTTTGTTGGTAAAATATAATTTGATAACTTACTTCCTACAAGTATAAAATGTACTATATCTTTAAATGTGGACTCAGACAAAACAAACCATCTTGAAATTCTTACCATGAACCCTAGTGTAAAGGTGGTATAGTTCTCTGAATGAAGCACCTTCATGGATTTTTGTAAGTTGAGAAACTTGGATGTCTGTAATATGCTTCAGAAAATAGAAGTTACACCCAAGGAAGCTGAAACAGGAGGACATTTCAAACTTTCTTTTATTTATTTATTTATTTTTAATTTTTAAAGAGTTTTTATTATTTATTTATTTTTTTGCATGACATTTCAGAAACATTTATTAGTTTTTTCTCTATTCTGCCATAAAAACACTATGTTTGGCTATTTATTTATTTATTTTTATTCACATCTTCATACATGTATTTTTTATAATGATGAGGGTCTCCTTTCACTATCCATGCTATTCCCCTTCTCCCTCCCTTTCCCTCCCACCCCTATTCCCTGTCTAGAGGTAATAATCCTCTCTTTCTCTCCCTCCCAACCCCATTTTGAGTTACCCCCCCTTATATCAGAGAAGACATTCAGCATTTTTTTGGGGGGGATTGGCTAACTTCACTTAGCATAATGTTCTCTAATGTCATCCATTTCCCTGCAAATGCCATGATCTTATTCTTTTTATTGCTGAGTAATATTCCATTGTGTATAAATGCCACATTTTTTATCCATTCATCCACTGAAAGACATGTAGGTTGGCTCCACAGTTTAGCTATTGTGAATTGTGCTGCTATAAACATTGATGTTGCTGTGTCCCTGTGGTATGCGGTTTTTAGGTCTTTTGGGTCAAAGAAGATGAATAGCTGTGTCAAATGGTGGTTCCATTCCCAGTTTTCCAAGGAATCTCCATATTGCTTTCCAAATTGGCTGCACCAATTTGCAGTCCTACCAGCAGTGTATGAGTGTATCTTTTTCCCCCACATCCTCTTTAGCACTTATTGTTGTTGGCTTAGTGTATATAAAGAGCTCAACAAGATAAGCACCAAAAAAACCAAATAATCCAATCAATAAATGGGCCAAGGACCTGAACAGACACTTCTCAGAAGAGGATATACAATCAATCAACAAATATACGAAAAAATGCTCATCATCTCTAGCAATCAGAGAAATGCAAATTAAAACTACTCTAAGATACCATCTCACTCCAGTAAGAGTGGAAGCCATTATGAAGACAAACTTTCTTTTATTAATAAAACAATATGATATTTGCAAAAAATTCTTGATAGGCAGTTTCCATGCCATAGTTTCCTGGAGACAAGTTCTCTCTCTCTCTCTCTCTCTCTCTCTCTCTCTCTCTCTCTCTGTGTGTGTGTGTGTGTGTGTGTGTGAGAGAGAGAGAGAGAGAGAGAGAGAGAGAGAGAATAAAAAATGGATACATTGTTTACTTTTAACATACATTGGCTGCCCACTTGTTGGTGGCTCTTTTCATAAATCTTTAATTTATGACTGTGACCTGCAATTCGAGAAAAAAATACATTGTTACCAATTATGAGATGTTTTCTTTTGGAATTTGAGAACCCCAAGTTTAGCTCTATCTTCTGTGCTTTCCCCTGTTCCTCATCAAAACTCTTCTTCTTTGGCTTCTAACTACCACCACACATTCCTTCTTTGCTCCCAAACCTGAGCTAATGCTGTTCCTCTTGTGTGAATTAGCCTTCCCTCTCTGCTCTCCTCTAAGGTCTAGTTACTCCCAAATCACTCCAACCCTACCCTGAATATCTGGGTACTACATCTGTCTAGTTCATATGTTCTGTGCAGTTACTGAAAGTGTATTCTGTTCCCTGTGATAGTGCTAAAGGTGGTGCTTCTGACCCTTGTCCAGTGGCTGATCTTTCTGGGTTTTGATGTGTGGTACCTTTGACCACATTTCTATTGCAGTAGAGACTGCATCTTCCTCTATGGATTAGAATAGTTTCAGAATTGTTTTGGGCATACAACAGGTGTTCAGTAAATTCTTTCTTCATACATCTTCTGACTTATTTAAGTAGTACAAAAGGAAATGGATACTGGCCAATGACTTAGCCAGGGTGATTGGAGCAGACCAACTGCAAGTTCAAAATGGACTTTTATTCAGGGCATCCAATCTGGCATTGCTTTCTTTTGTGAAACATGCAAGTCTTAACCAAATTCCAAAGCCACAAACCAGTTCAATGCCTCCCCTCACCTGAAATATCTAAAGAGAAAAAGCGATTTCACAGAGTGCTTAAAAGTGAGACAGAAGAAATACTCCAGGGTCTTATACTCTGGTTCTGTTCTGTCAGAACTGGTGCTTGTCCATGTTCATTCAAGGACTTTTTCTTCATCTTTGAGTCCTAAGCACAGCAGGCAATATGATGGAAAGGTACATGACTGAGGACAGGTCTTATGGCAAAGGGATAGAAATGGATTTTTTTCTATGCAATTTTTTGGTCTGTGTTGCTGATTCTAGGGTAAGAGTTGGTAGGAGGCCTGGCAGTTTTGGGCCAAAGACAACTTAACTCAGAGCACCTAGATAGATACACCAGTGTTCTACCTATACGTTACCGACACACCAGACAGTTGTAAGTATTTTAGGGTTTATATGTCATAGAGCCTATTGCAGCCACACAATGCTGACATTGTAACAGAAAAACACCCAGAGTCAATATGTTATTCCAGAGATCATGAGACTGCATTCTAATAAAACTATGAGCACTGAAATTTAAATGTTATATTATTTCACATTTCACAAATTATTATTATTTATTAGGATTTTTAACCATACTTAATCATTCAAAAAGATGAAAAATATTCTTGCATTATGGAACATGCAGAAATCAATGATAGGTAGAGTTAGCCTATGAACCACAATTTGCTGACTCCTGCTGTAACAAACGACAATTGGGGCACCTTAACATCCATCTGTTTTCAATAAGTTGATTAGGATCTTTTAACTCTAACCCCAGCCTGTTCTCTTGCAATCTAGTTGGTTGCATCCCTCTGCCAGTAACGATGGCATTGGCCACTTTGAGGGTCTGGTTGGTATAGGAGCAGCTTCAGGAACTGCTGTTGCAACATTTGAATGGAATGTAAATGACAAGTAGGATTTTTCTTTTAAATTAAATCCATATGCAGAAATTTTTATAAAACCATGTCTCAGGATCAGTATTTTCTGGGAGTCTGTATAGGACGTATTGTTTTCTTTTGATTTTCATTTTTCCTTCTACTGATTTTATATATATATATATATATATATATATATATAAAACCTTTGACACATTGGTAACCCTATTCTGCCTAAGACATTCCAGTCACATTGTTACTCATCTTTGACAGTTCTCTCAAACAGTTGTTCCAATCAGGAATATCAAGATTGTGATTAAGTTCCTAATTGTTTTGTAGCATATATATTTTCTTAATCAGACCATCTTTAAGGACAAAGGACATTCATACCACCCTACATATAGCATATAACTGGGCATGAGGTGAGAGTGTCATAAATAGTTCTTGAATAGCCTCAGTTTTTTTCCTATTCTTTTATCCTTTTTAGTATTTTCATGTACATGCATGTGCATATTTATCAGAGGCAGAAGCCTGTGTGAAAAAAAAGTTGGACATATTTAAAGTTTAAATGCACCAATTAAAAATAATTTTAAAAAGAAAGTTTAAACAGGCCATTCCTGGATGGGCTCAGGAAGTGACCTTGAATCATCATAAATGTTGTTGCCCATCCTGTGTTGAAAAATTTGCTTCTGCTTTTATTTTAGTAGTATCATGGAATAACAGTATGCATCCAGCCCCCAGATATACCCTATGGCTAGAGATTTGTTTTGATAGTACCATGAACACCAGAATAAAGTCAGCCTCCAGAGGCACTAACAGAATGGTCTATAACCCCATGAGTGATTATCAACCTGCAGATAATTCTGCTGTTTCTAAATTAGGCTTTGACCTCTACAAGGCACAAGTTGCACTTCCAAAGGACTCTTTGTAAGACTTGCATTTTAAGTCTGATTATTTTGTTACTATTATTATATTTAGCAATGCTTAGAGGGCACTGAAAATATTCTTCCATTTCCAATATTTTTCCTCATTTATATATAACTCCTACCATTTAAAATTATTTCTTTTAGCAGAGTTTTATGATCTTCAGCAGTCAGCTGGGCTCAGATCACTTTATATCCTGATCACTTTTTACCTTACATCTTTATCACATACTAAGCCCCAGAAAATGGTGGCCTCCACATTATAAAGACAAAGGAAGAAAGTTATAGTTGTCTGGGAATTATAATTGTTTAATGGGACAGGATCAAAGTAGAACTTTTTGCTTTATAGACTCAGAAGTAAAAAATTATAAAGTGCCACAAGTGAAGCCTTTTTAAGTTTACACTATTGGTTTCCAGAGTGGTTCTATCTGTCCCCATGTACATCAAGTGAAGGATGCTTATCTACAGGCGTTCTGGGAAATCTTTCAGATGTATCTATCAGGCATTCATTTATTCATACATTCTATTCAGTCATAAAACCTGGATACCCAGGCTCACCAAGCCTATTACTAAAAATATACAGGTAACAAAAATCAAATTCCTTGCCCAGAGGGTCTCCCAGCATAGATTGTGGCTGCAGTCCTATGAGAATTTATACTGGCCCTGCATAGCAACTACTGTGAGTGATGAGGGCAGCCTAGTGAAGGAGCCCTAAATCTGTGGTCATTCATGTCTTTCAAACAAAGCTTATTAGAGATGACCTTATTGAAGGTCATAAACAAAGCCCTAAGAATAAAGATCACATCTGTAGGTAGAAAAATTGAACCATGAAGGGTCATAAAAAGCAAATAAATTGAATCTGAAAATAAATTACTTGGGCTATTTGGAGGCTAGGTAAAATATGGTCAAAATAGAGTATATGAGGATAGAGTGATGGGAAATGAAGATGAGTCTTAAAGTGTAAGGGTTTAATTATGAAAGGCTCATGTGTATACTACATTTTTTAAGTGTCCAATATGTTCCTGGAAATGGGATATGTAGGCATTCAGATCATGATCAGATTAATGTTTTAGGACGTTCCACTCAGACTGAATGGAGAATGGACTTGAGCAGAGGTTCATAGAATGCCTCATGAGGCTCTCTGAATGAAACAGACATGAGGGGCAACTGTTTCCTCATTATCAATGACAGGTTTGATAGCAGATTACTGGTGAATGGGGTGGAGAGGGATGCATTATGAGAAACTCAGTCTTGAGGCTCAGAGACCTAATGTGTGAGGTTTTATTAGTGGAATAGGGGATCCCAGAGGAGAGCTAGATGATGGGTAATAAGAAGAACAGTGAGTTAGCATTGGTATTTGATGAGTATTTGGTGTATACCATACTAATTTGGAGATGCCCAGCAGGCAGAAGGAGAATTTCAGGTTGGTTAGAAGAGAGGGTTGTGCTGGATTTATCAAAATAGTCGCCCTCTTTAGAAACAGTGAACACCTGCCTTATGCTAATCACTGTGTCAGGACATAGGACATGATCAAAATTGCTATAGATAGGCTATTTTACTAAGATTTTAGTCCAGCTATGTTTTAGTATCTAGTCAAGGTATAAACACCCTGATTGAGGATATGTATTGAAGGTCATAAATATCTGCTTGTGAGAATGCACTTATTTGTGTAAGCTTTTTGCACTGTGTCTTCTCTATTTAGCCTGCTTTGCACATTAAAAAAGGCCTACAGAAAGACTCATGGGGCTGATGCTGCTTCTGAATAAAGTATATCTACTGTCTCAACTGCACCTTGCTTCTTCTTTTACCTATGGAGATCTCAAATGTGTTTCCAAGGATCTGAGTCCCTGCAGGACAATTGGCGTAGTTGGCAGGATCACACACAGGTGAAAGATGCCTCAACCCTGGAAGAAGGAGGGTACCTGAATCCACCAAGCTGCATGTAGCACTCAGTTGCCATGGTCCTATTATCATAAACTCTTGTGGAGACTTGCGATATAATGGATGGATCACCTATTAGCATAGAAAAGACTTTACCGGCAGTTAGCTCCCACCTATGAGATGATGTCACTTGGACACCAGGTCCATGGGTTGTTATGAAAGTCTTAGAATGCCAAGAGTTCCTTCTCAAAGATAGATATTATAACATTCTTTCCTTTCTTCAAAAACCAGATTCCAGCAGAGGGTCTTTACATTTCTACTTGGGATTAAGAAAACCTCTAATATATTATTCTCTGATCACCTGTAAATATGCAGGAAAATCTACATACTGTTGTAATTACATAAGCACATTAGTTTATCAATGTTCCATATTATACTTGTATCATTTAATGGCTCTCTGATTTAGCCCACCCTTCATAGATCATGACACTGACCACTAACCAGTACTTGTAAACTCTTCTGGCCCAGGAACTGTGAGGCATGATGCTGTCAGTCACTTAGGCCTCTGTCATAAGTTCCTGACCTCCATATTCAACAGCTTCAACACCCTCTTCACCATGGGCCTCTACATCAAGGTACATCATAGAAAGAGTTCCTGATAACTGGATGCTAAGGGAATACAAATTTCTAAGAAGAATTTGGAAGGGCAGATGTAGAAGTGAAAAAGAACTGGCATGTCTTTGACTTCAGTGAAAGTGATCACAGTTATAGAGTGTGTAAAGGGACAAATTAGAAAACATGTAATTCAACTTATCTCTTCATACAAAAACTTGGATCATACTTTTAAAATTTTAAAATAAATAATTGCTTTTTTGTACTTTCAAAATGCCTCTGATTATTTCTTATTTAATCCTCTTCTTACCCAAGCTCCTTCAGCCACATCTTCACAAATTATACAATTCCCACTCGCTCTTATAGGTTAATGAAATTTCCATGTTTAACACTTAAAGGAGATAATGAATTCATTCATACACTAACACGAATGAGTTTATCTTCTGAATTCATTAAGAATTACACCATGTTAATAAGGGACATACTTAGGGAAAGGGCTAATTGATAAGATTGCTTAGAGAGTATGCCAACCAATGGAATCCTGAGTTGTCTGTGGGACATAAAAGTAATAAGGTGGAAATAAACAGAAAAATTGATTTATAAAACACTTTCTTTTTCCTCTTCATAATTTCAAGTAGATCCTATATTATAGTAACCTTTTGTAAAATATTTTAAAGATTAAAATATAATATACATGCAGAACATGTAAAACATAAATGTACATCTCAGTGATGTATTCCAAAGTAAGCACAAAGAAACCACTGGCCACATCAATCAAACTGATGGTCACATCATTCCAAAAATTGGATATTAACAACACTCAGAGTCTCACCTTTATCCACATCTTTCCCAATCTAACCAGTATAACTTTGAATGTTTCTCATTTAGGCTTCCAGTTTTAGGCTATTATAAATAAAGTAACTCAATCTGTCTTTCTTGAGATATGGCTTTTTGTGCTCATTATTTTTGTGATGTTCAGTAATGTTGCTATGTCTAAGTTTAGCTAATTTGTTTTCTTGCCATATCATATTCCATTGTAGTCACATATCAGAATTTATTGCTCTGTTGTTCATGGCCATATTGCTTTGTCTATCTGTTAGTGCTCATAGCATACATTATTACTATTAGTTAGATTATTGTGAGTACATATCTTTCATTCTCAGTCTTTTCAAAATTAATGATTATGATTAGAAAGAAATATGAAAAATAGCTTATAAGAAATTGAGCATATATCTTACAAATGTAACCAGATTGGAGAGAAAATGTGTCAGAATGGACAAAAGATGCACCTCACAGTAGCTCCTCATCTTCAGACTCACAAAGTGAAAAGACATCTTCTTTTTTTTTAATTGGTTGTTCAAAACATTACAAAGCTCTTGACATATCATATTTCATACATTAGATTCAAGTTGGTTATGAACTCCCAATTTTACCCCAAATACAGATTACAGAATCACATCGGTTACACATCCACATTTTTACATAACGCCCTATTAGTAACTGTTGTATTCTGCTACCTTTCCTATCCTCTACTATCCCCCCTCCCCTCCCCTCCCATCTTCTCTCTCTACCCCATCTACTGTAATTCATTTCTCTCCTTGTTTATTTTCCCATTCCCATCACAACCTCTTATTTGTAATTTTGTATAACAACGAGGGTCTCCCTCCATTACCATGCAATTTTCCCTTTTCTCTCCCTTTCCCTCCCACCTCATGTCTCTGTTTAATGTTAATCTTTTCTTCCTGCTCTACCTCCCTGCTCTGTTCTTAGTTCGCTCTCATTATATCAAAGAAGACATTTGGTATTTGTTTTTTAGGGATTGGCTATGCTTCACTAAGCATAATCTGCTCTAGTGCCATCCATTTCCCTGCAAATTCCATGATTTGTCATTTTTTTTAGTGCTGCGTAATACTCCATGGTGTACAAATGCCATCATTTTTTTTTATCCATCATTCTATTTGAAGGGCATCTGGGTTGGTTCCACAGTCTAGC
>NW_025999898.1:2502804-2617027 GCF_001458135.2 Marmota marmota marmota
GAATTTGCTTGCCCTCCGGTAGCCACGCCCCCAGTAGCTGGTGCAAGAGACCTCAGTTGTCAGCACTGGTGGGAGCGGTAGCTGGGAGTCCCGCGCCACTCCTGATTCCCTTGGTCTGGCTATGGAGCTCACAGGAGAGCTAGGAGGGCCCTTACGGGAGAGCTGGGAGGGGCTTTTAAGGTTTCCCCGCTGTGTGGAGAGAGATGGCTAGGGGATTACACACCTGTCGCGCTGGTTTCAATGAAGTTATCTCCTCCACTTGTGTCGTCAGTTCTCTGCCATGGTGGTATTCCGTGCAAATGGTGACCGTTCGTTCCCTTTGCCGGGTGACCAATGCAACGGGTGGGTCCTGACTGTCTCTCCCAAGCCCCGTTTCAAACCTGTGGCCACTGCCTATGAAGGCTCGGTTGGCTTTTACCTCTGTAAGTTCAGATGGGCTGACCAGTTATTTCAGCGAGATCGTTAGTGCTGAGTCACGAGAAGCAGGTGAACCGGAGTTTGAATGCAGCCGATCTGGGCTCCGTGTGTGTGTGTGTGTGTTCTGAGGGGCCTAGACTGTTCGCCCCAGATCCACGTCAGCTCAGCATTGCCTAGTGATCCTGAGCAAACAGCATTTAGACAATTTACGACTCCCTATGCCCATGCAGCTGGAGAGGTCAGAGACTTGATCTCTCCGCGCCCGCCGCCATGTTGGATTCCCAAAAGACATCTTCTTTGAAACGAGGGAAACTAAATAGAAATCACTGAAGCTTATTACTAATTTTTTTTAAAAATTGAAGTTATAGAGGTGCACCCAGTGCAACTGTTAGTAGTGTCAGAAAGATGGGAACTACTGCAGCCAACTTAAAAAATCCCAGAAGACAGCTGAACTAGAGAGAGTAATATAGGCACAAAGGATATTGTACTTGAATTATCCAGATTCTGGACTGCAAGGGAGAATGCTACCTTATTGCTGGCACTGTACTGTACAGTGCATATTAAGTATTAAGTATCTTCTCAAAAGAAGATACTTAATACTTAATATGCATAGTGGTAAAGCTGAAACCTGTGAAAGTTTTGTCCTTATGCTCCCAAGTAGGTTTAAACAGACTTTAGAAATCCAGACATTCTGCAGTGACTGGTACTTCCCCAGTATTAAGGGGTGTGGAACAATTCTCAAATTCCCACCCACAGAGTTCCAAAGTTCAGTTGAGAACTCCAATTTAGAACACTACACCAAGCCCATCACAGAAATACAATTTGTCAGCACACAAATTGTTATATCCCAACTGTAATGGTTAATTTGAATTGTCAACTTGATTGCAGTAAGAGATGCTGAAGATTAAGAGACTTCTGGTGTGTCAATGATGTGTCTAGGAATGATTAGAACGTGGGATAACAAACTTAAGTAGAGACCCTCCCTACATGTGGGCAGCATTGTCCAATAGATTGAAGGCTTTAATGAAATAAAAGTTTGAAAACAAAGAAGGAGCAGAAGATAAAAACTTGATTCTTGCATGGGAGGAATAGACGAACTCAAGATAGGGCAGAGGGGTTGGAGGGGAAGGGAGGGGGCATGGGGTAATTAATGATGGTGGAATGTGATGATCATTACTATCCAAAGTACATGTATGAAAGCACGAATTGGTGTGAATATGCTATGTATACAACCAGAATTATGAAAAATGTGCTGTATACATGTAATAAGAATTGTAATGCATTCTGCTGTCATATATAAATAAAAAAATAAAAGTCTTGATTTGTCTTGAATGAATTCTTGATTGCTGCTGCAATCACCTGAAGACATCCAGACTTTCACCCCTTCACTCTTCCAAAATGATCTCTGCCAGTGATTCTCCAGGAAGTTTCCAGAAGTTTTCAATCTTGAACTGAGGTAGCATCATTGATCCCTCTTGTTATGAGTCTTTACCATCTCAGACAGAACAACTACTGGTTCCTTCAGCTCTCCAGCCTGCAGATGGCCTCCATGGACTATCCAGCTTCTGGTTATGTAAACCAATCTAATAAATTCCCTTTTTATTAGAACCAACCTCTTGTTGGTTCTGTTCCTCTAGAGAATCATGACCAATAAAGAAATTGGTACCAGGGGAGGTTCTATAGAAACAGAATTTTAAAAATAAATTTACTTAGTTTTGTGAGTTTTGGAGTTGGCTGTCTAAATTGATTAGGCCTAATGTTGCCAAAATCTCTCCTACTGGTACTATAGAGAGCACCAATAATCCATAGATTCACAACCAAGTTCTATAAGACATATAAAGAATTAATACCAATAATACCAATAATTGATATTAATAAAGAATTAATACCAAAAATTCTACTCAAATTATTGTTTGAAATACAAAAGAAGGTAACAATTCTGACTCATTCTATAAGACTAATTTC
This sequence comes from Marmota marmota marmota, assembly GCF_001458135.2. NCBI lineage: Eukaryota > Metazoa > Chordata > Mammalia > Rodentia > Sciuridae > Marmota > Marmota marmota. Next base: position 2,505,187 of record NW_025999898.1, read on the forward strand.
ATCCTGATACCAAGACCAGGCACAGACACATCAATGAAAGAAAACTTCAGACCAATATTCCTGATAAACATAGATGCAAAAATTCTCAATAAAATTCTGGAAAATTGCATACAAAAATATATTAAACAAATATTACATCATAATCAAATGGGGGTCATTCCAGGGATGCAAGCTTGGTTCAACATACATAAATCAATAAATGTAATTCATCACATCAATAGAATTAAAGATAAGAATCAAATGATTATATGAAATGATGTAGAGAAAATATTTGACAAAACATAGCAACCTTTCATATTCAAAACACTAGAAAAACTATGGTTAGTAGGAACATACTTCAACATTGTAAAAGATATCTATGCTAAACCCAAAGCCAACATCATTTTACATTTAGGAAAAATTGGAAGCATTCCCTCTAAAAAATGAAACAGGAGAGGGATGCCCACTTTTACCACCTTTTTAATAAATATGATACTTTTAAAAAACCTCCTCCCTGATGTCTTTGGATACTCATGAATTATTCAATACCATATTATTTAGTCTCCAGTTGTTGGAGTAGTTTCTATTTTTATTTTAACGTTGATTTCTAATTTCATTCAATTATGGTACAATAAAATGCAGAGTAGAATCTCTATTTTTGTTTAAATTTTATTTGTTTTCATTAGTTATACATAACAGTAGAATTAATTTATGCACTTTGATATATCATACATGAATGGGATATAATTTCTCATTTTTCTGAGTGTATGTGTTGTAGAATCATATTGGTCATGCAGTCACATATATACATAGTAATAATGTCTGTTTCATTTTACTATCTTTTATGTCCCCACATCTGCTCCCATCCCCTCCCTTCACTTCCTTCTATCTCATCTAAAGTAACATTCTTCTTTAGTGCCCCCTGCCTTATTGTGAATTAGCATCCACATATTAGAGAAAACATTCAATCTTTGATTTTGAGGGGTTGGCTTATTTTGCTTAGCATGATATTCTCCAACTCCATCCATTTACTGGCAAAGGCCATAATTTTATTCTTCTTTAAAGCTGAATAATATTCCATTGAGTATATATAGCACATTTTTTTCTATCCATTCATCTATTGAAGGACACCTATGTTGGTACCATAGTTTATCTAGTGTGAATTGAGCTGCTATAAACAATGACATGGATGCATTACCATAAAGTGCTGATTTTAAGTGTTTTGGATATAAACTGAAGAGTGGAATGACTGGGTCAAATAGTGGTTTCATTTCCAATTTTCTAAGGAATCTCCATACTGCTTTCCATAGTTGTTGTACCAATTTGCAGTCATACCAATGTATGAGTGCACCTTTTCCCCACATCCTCACCAACATTTATTATTGCCTCTTTTCTTCATGATTGCCATTCTAACAGGAGTGAGATGAAATCTTAGAGTAGTTTTGATTTGCATTTCTCTAATTGCTAGACATGTTGAACACTTTTTCATGTGATTCTTGATTGATTGTATTTCTTCTTCTGTGAAGTCTGTGTTCAGTTCCTTACACATTTATTGATTGGGTTATTTGTTTTCTTGGTGTTAATTTTTTTGAGTTCTTTATAAAGCCTAGAGATTAATGCTTTATTGGAGGTGCATGTGGTAAACATTTTCTCCCACCAGTAAGCCCTCTGCTCACACTATTGATTGTTTCCTTTGCTGAGAAGCTTTTGAATTTGAATCCATTCCATTTATTGATTCTTGATTTTCTTCTTGAGCTTTAGGAATCTTGCAAAGGAAGTCAGATCCTAGGTTGACATGTGAAGATTTGGCCTATTTTTTGTCTATTAGGCATAGAGTCTCTGTTCTAGTGTCTAAGAATTTGATCCACTTTTGTATTGATTTTTGTGCAGGCTGAGAGACGGAGGTTTAATTTCAATTTGCTATGTATGGATTTCCAGTTTTGCCAGCACCATTTGTTGAATAGGCTATCTTTTCTCCACTGAATGATTTTAGCATCTTTGTCTAGTACGATATTACCATATTTACATAGATTTGTCTCTGTGTCCTCTAATCTGTACCATTGGTCTATAAGTCCATTTTGGTGCAAATACCATGCTGTTTTTGTTACTACAGCTCTGTAGTATAGTTTAAGGTCTAGTAGGGTGATGCCTCCTGCTTCACTTTTCTTGATAAGGATTGCTTTAGCTATTCTGGGTATCTTACTTTTCCAAATAAATCTTATGATTGCACTAATTCCAAGATGGAGAGTCAGAGGGAGGCAGATTTCTGTTTTGCTACGTGACCCAGATCTCACCTAGTTGGAATACTGCATCTCAGAGAGTGTAAGAAAACCCCTATACAGCTGATTTCCACAGAAAGCAACAGTGCTCTGAACCCCCACAGGGCTCAGAACCTCAATGATTGAGTAGGACTCTGGACTCTTGGCTCCCTAAACCCAAAGCCTGCAGTTCTAGCCCATGCACAGCTCACAAGCACCTTAGAAGAATCACCAATAAGCACCTCTGCAGAACTCCAGATTGTGTACTGCTCCCATGCAGGTCACTTGGCTACCACCTACCCACAGCACAAGGCCATTGCCAGTTCCCCCCACCTCACCAGACACCCTGGTGCTGGAAGCAAACTGTCTTCATCTTGGATATCTTTCTTGCCAAATTTTATATTACATTTTAGATAATAATTAAATCCAACATCCAAATTAAAAGCTCAAATGAAAGCATCACCAACAGAGTAGACCACTTGGAAGATAGGACATCAGACAATGAAGACAAAATATATAATCTTGAAAAGCACATAGACCACACAGTGATAATGGTAAGAAACCATTAGCAGAACATTCAAGAAATATGGGATAGCATAAAAAGACCAAATTTAAGAGTTATTGGGATAGAGGAAGGCATAGAGGTCCAAACCAAAGGAATGAACAATCTATTCAATTAACTAATATCAGAAAACTTTTCAAACATCAAGAATAAATTGGAAATCCAAACTCAAGAAGCCTACAGGATGCTGATTGTACAAATCACAACATATCTACACCAAGAAACATTATAATGAAAATGCTCAACATACAGAATAAGGTGAGAATTTTAAAAGCCATGAGAGAAAGGAATCAGATTACATATGGGAGGAAAACAATTAGGATAATGGCAGATTTTTCAACACAGACCCTGAAAGCTAGAAGATCCTGGAAAAATATATATTAAGTCTGAAAGAAAAAGAGTTCCAACCAAGAACGTTGTATTCAGCAAAATTAAGCTTTACATTTGAAGATGAAATAAAAACTTTCCACAATAAACAAAAGTTAAAAAAAATATAGCTAGAAAACTGGCACTACAAAACATCCTTGGCAAAATATTCCATGAAGAGGAAATGAAAAATAACAATGAAAATCAGCAGAGGGAGGTAGTACCCTAAAGGGGAAAACTAATCAAAGAATAAAATCAAGTCAAGTTAAATAACAAAATAAACAAATATGCCTGGGTATAAAACCCATGACTCAATAATAACCCTGAATATTAATGGCTTAAACTCACCAATCAAAAGACATAGACTAGCAGATTGGATTTTTAAAAAGACCCAACTATATGTTGCCTACAGGAGACTCATCTGATAGGAAAAGACATACACAGACTTAAGGTGAAAGGTTGGGAAAAATCATACCACTAACATTGACCACAGAAGCAAGCAGGGGTTTCCATCCTCATATCAAATAAAGTAGACTTCAAGCCAAAGTTAATCAAAAGGGATAAAGATGGACATTGCATTCTGCTTAAGGGAACCATAACCACCAAGACATAACAATCATAAATATATATGTCCTAAACAATGGTGCAGCTTTGTTCATCAAACAAATTCTTCTCAAGTTCAAGAGTCAAATTTACCACAACACAATAATCCTGGGTGACTTTAACACACCTCTCTCACCACTGGATAGATCTTCCAAACAAAAGTTGAATAAAGGAATTATAAAACTCAATAATACATTCAATAACTTAGAATTAACTGACATATATAGAATATTTCAACCTGCATTAAGCAGATACACTTTCTTCTCAAAAGCACATGAATCCTTCTCTAAAACAGACCATATAATATGCCACAAAGCAATTCTTAAAATACAAAACAGTAGAGATACTACCATGCATTTTCATCAGATCATAATGGATTGAAATTGGAAATCAATTTCAAAATAAAAAACAAAAATTTCTCCAATACCTAATGGCTAAACATTATGCTACTGAATGAACAATGGATTACAGAAGACATCAAGGAGGGGATTAAAAAATTCTTGGAGGTAAATGGGAACATAGACACAACATGTCAAAATCTCTGGAACACTATGACAGAAGTACTAAGAGAAAAGTTCATTGATGGAGTTCCTTAAAAGAAGAAAAAGTCAACAAATAAATGACCTCATACTATGTCTCAAAGCCCTAGAAAAAGAAAAAACAAATTAATAGCAAAAGCAGTAGAAGGCAAGAAATAATTAAAATTGGAGCTGAAATCAATGAAATCAAAACAAAAGAAACAAAAAAAATTGACAAAACAAAAAGTTGGTTCTTTGAAAAAAATAAATAAAATTGACAGACCCTTTGCTATGCTAATAAGGAGAAGGAGAGAGAAAACTCAAATTACCAGCATACATGATAAAAAAGGTAATATCACAACAGCCACTATAGAAATACAGAGGCTAATTAGAAATTATTTTGAAATCTTATACTCCAATAAAATAGAAGACATTGAAGGCATCAACAAATTTCTTAAGTCATATGATTTGCCCAGATTGATTCAGGAAGATATACATAAATTAAACAGACCAATATCAAGTGAGGACATAAAAGACGCCATCAGAAGATTACCAACAACAACAATAACAACAACAAAAAACAACAACCCAGGACTGGATGGATATATAGCTGAGTTCTACAGATCTTTAAAGAAGAACTAATATCAATACTCTTCAATTTATTTCAGGAAATAGAAAAGAGGCACACTTCCAAACTCATTCTATGAGGCCAATATCACCCCCATCCCCAAACCAGGCAAAGAAAAAAACAACTTTAGACCAATATCTCTAATGAACATAGATGCAAAAATTCTCAATAAAATTCTGGCAAATTCAAGAACACATCAAAAACACATCATGTGCACCATGATCAAGTGAGATTCATCCCAGGGATGCAAGGTTGGTTCAGCATACAGAGATCAATAAATGTAATTCATCACATCAATAGACTCAAAGATAAGAATCATATGATCATCTCAATAGATGCAGAAAAAGCATTTGACAAAACACAGTACCCCTTCATGTTCAAAACACTAGGAAAACTAGGGATGATAGGAGCATATCTCAACATCATAAAGGCTATCTACTCTAAGCCTCAGGCCAACATCATTCTAAATGAAGAAAAATTAAAGGCATTCTCGCTAACAACTGGAACAAGACAGGGATGCCCTCTTTTACCACTTCTATTCAACATAGTTATTGAAACACTCACCAGAGCAATTAGACAGATGAAAGAAATTAAATGGATATGTATAGGAAAAGAAGAACATAAATTAGCACTATTGGCTGGCGGTATGATTCTATACCTAGAAGTCAAAAAAGATCCACCAGAAAACTTCTAGAACTAGTAAATGAATTCAGCAAAGTAGCAGGATATAAAATCAACACCCATAAATCAAAGACATTTCTGTATATCAGTGACAAATCCTCTGAGAAGAAAATGAGGAAAACTACCCCATTTAAAATAATGTCAAAAAAATATTTGAGAATCAAATGAAATGAAAGAGGTGAAAGATCTATACAATGAAAACTACAGAACCCTAAAGAAAGAAATCAAAGAAGACCTTAGAAGATGGAAAGATCTACCTTGCTCTTGGATACACAGAATTAATATTATCAAAATGACCATACTACCAAAAGCACTATACAGATTTAAGCAATTGCAATTAGAATTCCAATGACATTCCTCATAGAATAGAAAAAGCAATCATGAAATTCATCTGGAAAAATAAGAGACCCAGCTAAAGCAATCCTTAGCAGGAAGAGTGAAGCAGGTGGCATCATTATACCAGAACTTTAACTATACTACTGAGCAATAGTAACAAAAACAGCATGATACTGACACCAAAACAGACTGATAGACCCATGGTACAGAATAGAGGGCACAAAGACTAACCTACAAAACTACAAGTATCTTATATTAGACAAAGGTGCCAAAAACATGCTTTGGAGAAAAGATAGTCTCTTCAACAAATGGTGCTGGGAAAACTGTAAATCCATATGCAACAAAATCCATGCACAAAACTCAACTCAAAGTGGATCAAGGACCTAGGAATTAGACCAGAGACTCCGTGTCTAATAGAAGAAAAGGTAGGCCCAAATCTTCATCATGTGGGACTAGGCCCCAGCTTCCTTAATAAGACTCAAGAATTAAAACCAAGAATCAATGAATGGGATAGATTCAAACTAAAAAGTTTCTTTTCAGCAAAAGAAACAAGCTGTGAGGTGAATAGAGAGCCTACATCCTGGGAGCAAAATTTTACCCCTCACAGATCAGATAGAGCTGTAATTTCTAGGGTATTTTTTTTAAACTTTTGATAGCATCTTCAATTTCAGTACTTGATATGTATCTGTTTAAATTTCCATACATTCATGGTTCAATTTAGTTAGTTCTTTATCTCTAGTAATATGTCAATAGCTTCAAGATTTTTCTCTTATTGGAGTATAACGTTTCAAAATAGTTTCTGGTGATCCTGGGGATTTTAGTAGTATCTGTGGTGATATGTCCTTTTTTTATTTTGAATTTTGTTAATATATGAGGTTTTTTTTCTCTTTTTCTTTTGATTAGTTTGGCTAAGGGTTTATCAATCTTCTTTATTCTTTCAGAGAACCAACCCTTTGTTTTATTGATCTTTTGCATTTTCTTATTCTCAATTTTATTGATTTCAGCTCTGACTTTAGTTACTTTCTGTCTTCAACTGATTTTGGATTTTGATGTTGTTGTTGTTGTTGTTTTCCTTTTCTATATAATGTTAGATTATATATGGTATCTTTCTATTCCCTTGCTGTATTAACTAGAAATTTTCTCTTAGAAATGTCTTTATACTATCCCAGAGATTTTAATGTTATATCACTATCCTCATTCAAAAGCATATTATTTAATCTCCAGATGTTAGAGCGATTTCTGTTTTTTATTGTCATTGATTTCCAATTTCACTACATTATGATATAATAGAATATAAGGAATTACCTCTATTTTTTGTATTTGCTAAGATTTACTTTGTAACCTAAAATATCCTCTATTTTAGAAAATGTTCCAAGGGATTCTGAGAAGAAAATAAATTCAATGTTTCATGGATGAAATATTCTATAGATGTCTGTTGGATCCATATTGTTAATTGTATAGTTTAGTTCTAAAGAATCTTTTCTTAGTTTATGAATGGATGATCCATCTGGTGATAAGAAAGTTGTATTAATGTCATCCAGTATTATAATCTTGTGGTCTATTTGATCCTTAATATTGAGAAGAGTTTGACTTATGGTACATAGATGCACCATTGTTTGAGACATAAATACTTACAATCAATATATCTTATCATTGGATCATTCTCCTAACCAATATGAAGTCACCTTCTTTGTCTCTTCTGATTAATCTTGGCTCAAAGTCCACTTTATCTGATATTAGAATAGCTAACTCTCTGCCTGTTTACAAGTCCCATTTGAATGGCATGTCTTTTACCACCCTTTCATCTTAAGTCTTTGGAAGTCTTTGCCTGTGAGGTCTCTTTCAGACAGCATATTGTTGGGTCTTATTGTGTTTTTTTAATTAATTAATTTTAAAAATTAAAATTAATTTTTAAAATTAATTAATTTTAAATTAATTAATTTTATTAATTTTTTTACAAAAATGGAGCAAAACTTTATTTCTCTGGTTGTGCATGATACAGAGTACACCATTCATGCAATTATACCTATACATAGGGGTAATAATGTCCATCTCATTCTATTATCTTCCCCCTTCCCCTTCCCTCCACTCTCCTCAATCCAAAATTTTTCCATCCTTTCCTTGCCCTCACATTATGGAACATCTGTGAAACATTAAATTTACTTTTTTCTCAGAAGCATTGGAACATTTTCTAAAATGATCAGCATCCAGGTATCAGAGAAAACATTTGGCCTTTTTTTTTTTTAGATTGATTTACTTTGCTTAACATGATACTCTCCAACTCCATCCATTTACTTGTAAATTCCATGATGTTTTTCCTCTTTTAATGCTGAATAATATTCCATTGTGTATAGACAACCCATTTTTTATCCATTCATCTATTGAAGGGTATATAGTTTACTTCTACAATTGAGCTATTGTTAATTGTGCTCCTATAAACATTGATGTGTCTGTAGCATGTTGTTTTAAAATCCTTTGTGTATAAAGCAGGGACTGGGATAAATGGGTCCAATCGTGGTTCCATTCTGAGTTTTCCAAGAAATCTTCATACTGCTTTATAGATTGGCTGCACCAATTTGCAGTCCCACCAGCAATGTAAGAGTGTGCCCTTTCCCCACACTTATTGTTGTTTGTATTGTCAATAGCTACCATTCTGACTGGAGTGAGATGAAATCTTAGAGTAGTTTTGATTTGCATTTCTCTAATTGCTAGTGATGTTGAATATTTTTTATGCATTTGTTGATTGATTGTATATCATCTTCAGAGAGTGTCTGTTCAGTTCCTTGACTGTTTTTTTATTGGGTTATTTCTTTTTTTTTGTTAAGATTTTTGAGTTCTTTATATATCTTTATATATTCTAGGAATTACTGCTCTGATATGCATGTGGTAAAAATTTGCTCCTATTCTGCAGGCTCTCTATTCAGTTCACTGATTGTTTCTTTTGCTGAGAAGAAGCTTTTGGTTTTGAATCCATCCCAATTATTAATTCTTGATTTTATTTCTTGTGCTTCAGGAAAGTCAGGTCCTAAGCTGACATGATGAAGATTTGAACCTGCTTTTTTTTTCTATTAGGTGCAGAACCTCTGGCCTAATTCCTAAGTCCTTGATCCATTTTGAGTTGAATTTGTGCAGGGTGAGAGAAAGAGGTTTAATTTTATTTTGCTGCATATGGATTTCCAGTTTTCCCAGCACCATTTGTTGAAGAGCCTATCTTTTCTTCAATGAATTTTAGGCACCTTTGTCTAGTATGAGAAAACTGTATTTATGTGGTGATGTCTCTGTGTCCTCTATTCTGTACCATTGATTTACATGTCTGTTTTGGTGCCAATACCATGCCATTTTTGCTACTATAGCTCTGTAGTATAGTTTAAGGTCTGGCATTGTTATGCCTCTTGCTTCACTCTTCTTGTTAAGGACTGCTTTGACTATTCTGTGTCTCTTATTTTTCCAAATAAATTTTATGATTGCTTTTTCTATTTTTATAAGGAATATGTTGGGATTTTAATTGGAATTGCATTTAATCTGTACAGCACTTTGGATAGTATAACCATTTTGATAATATTAATTCTGTTTATGCAAGAGCATGGGAGATCTTTCCATCTTCTAAGGTCTTGTTCAATCTTCCTTTAGTGTTCTGTAGTTTTTATTGTAGAGGTTTTTCATCTCTTTAGTTAGGTTTATTCCCAAGTATTTCATTTTATTTTTGGCTATTGTAAATGGGGTTGATTTTCTAATTTCTTTTTCAGAAGATTCATCATTGATATACAGAAATGCATTTGATTTATGGGTGTTTATATTCTGCTACTTTGCTGAATTCATTTATTAGTACTAGAAGTTTTCTCATGAAATTTTTTGGACCCTCTAGATATAGAGTCATGTCATCAGCAAATAGTAATAGTTTGAGTTCTTTTTTTCCTACTTGTATCCCTATAATTTCTTTCATCTAATTGCTTTGGCTAAAGTTTCCGGGACTATGTTAAATAGAAGCAGTGAAAGAGGGCATCCCTCTCTTGTTCCAGTTTTTAGGGGGTATACTTTCAATTTTTCTCCCTTTAAAATGATGCTGGCCTTGGGCTTAGCATATATAGATTTTACAGTGTTGAGATATATTATGTTATACCTAGTTTTTCTGGTGTTCTGAACATGAAGAAGTGCTATATTTTATCAAACGCTTTCTCTGAACCTAGTTAGATGATCATTTTATTTTTATCTTTAATTCTGTTGGTGTGATAAATTACATTTATTGATTTCTCTATGTTGAACCAACCTTGCATCCCTGGGATGAACCACACTTGATAATGGTGCACTATCTTTTGAATATGTTTTTGTATGCAATTTGCCAGAATTTTATTGAGAATTTTCATTAGAGATATTGCCTAAATTTTTCTTTCCTTGCTGTGTTTTTGTCTGATTTGAGTATCAGGATGATACTAGCCTCATAGAATGAGTTTGAATGGGTTCCTTCCTTTTCTATTCCATGGAATAATTTGAGGAGTATTGGTATTAGTTCTTCTTTGAAGGTCTTGTGGAACTCAATGGTGAATCCCTTTGGTCCTGGGCTTTTCTTTGCTGGTAGACTTTTGATGGCATCTTCTATTTCATTGCCTACAATTGTTCTGTTTAAATTGTGTATATCCTCCTGATTCAGTTTGGGTAGATCATTTGACTCTAAAAACTTTTCAGTGTCTTCCAGATTATCTATTTTATTGAAGTATAAATTTTCAAAACAGTTTCTAATTATTTTCTATATTTCAATAGTGTCCAGTGTGATATTTCCTTTTTCATCACGAATTTTAGTAATTTAAGTTTTCCTTCTCCTTCTCTTCTTTATAGTATGGCCAAGGGTTTGTCAATTTTATTCATTTTTTCAAAGAACAAACTTTTTGTTTTGCCATTTTTTTCAATTGTTTCTTTTGTTTCAATGTCATTGATTTCAGCTCTGATTTTCATTTTTCCTATCTTCTACTACTTTTGGTGTAGATTTGTTCTTTTTCTAGGGCTTTGAGATGTAGCATGAGGTCATTTAATTGTTGACATTTTCTTCTTTTAAGGATTGAACTCAATGCAATATAGCAATATACTTTCTTCTTAGCACTGCCTTCATAGTGTCACAGAGATTTTGATATGTTGTATCAATGCTCTTCTTTACCTATAAGAATTTTTTTAATATCCATTCTGATGCCTTCTGCTATCATTGTTAATTTAATACCATTTCATTTAGTCTTGAGGTGTTGGACTAGCTTGTATTATTTGTTTTATTATTAATTTCAAATTTCAAAATTCATCCAATATGATCTGACAGAATGCAGGATAATATTTCTATTTTTTTGCATGAGTTAAGAGTAGCTTTGTGGCATAATATATGGTCTATTTTAGAGAAGAATTCATGTGCTGCTGAGAAGAAAGGATATTTAATTTTTGATCAATGAAATATTTTATATATGTCTGTTAAGTCTAAATTATTTATTGTGTTATTGAGTTTTATAGTTTCTTTGTTCAGTTTTTGTTTGAAAGATCTATCCAGTGGTGAAAGAGGTATGTTAAAGTTACCCAGTATTATTGTGTTGTGGTCTGATTCTTGAAATTGAGAAGAGTTTGTTTGATGTATGTAGATGCCCCATTTGGGGGCGTATAAATATTTACTTGTTCTATCTTGCTGATGTATGGTTTCCTTAAGCAGTAGGAAATGTCCTTATTTATCCCTTCTGACTCACTTTGGCTTAAAGTCTATTTAATCTAGTATGAGAATGGAAACACCAGATTGTTTATGTAGTCCACGTGAGTGATGTTTTTTCCCAACCTTTTACCTTCAGAATGTGGATGTCTTTTCCTGAGATGAGTCTCTTGAAGGTAGCATATTGTTGGGTCTTTTTTAAAAAAAATCCAATCTGCCAGTCTATGTCTTTAATTGATGCATTTAGGCCATTAACATTCAGGGTTATTATTAAGACATGGTTTGTATTCCTGGTCATTTTGGTTTATTTTCTGTTTTTAACTTGACTTGTTTTCTCCCTTGATTGGCTTTTCCTTCAGTGTAGTTCCTTCCTTTGCTGATTTTTATTGTTATTTTTTATTTCCTCCGCATGGAATATTTTGCTGATGATGTTCTGTAGTGCAGGTTTTCTCATTGTAAATTCTTTACACTTGTTTTGCATGGAAAGTGTCTATTCTGTCATCAAATCTAAAGCTTAATTTTGCTGGATATAAGATTCTTGGTTGGAATCCATTTTCTTTCAGAGCCTGGTATATGTTATTCCAGGACCTTCTAGCTTTGAGGATCTGTGTTCAAACATCTGCTGAGATCCAGATTGATCTCCCCTCTATGTAATTTGATTCCTCTCTCTTGTGGCCTTTAAGATTCTATTCTTATTCTGTGTGCTGGGCATTTTTATTATAATGTGCCTTGGTGTAGATTTATTGTAATTTTGTACATTTGGTGTTTTGTAAGCCTCTTGTATTTGATTTTCTAATTCATTCTTCACATTTGGGAAATTTTCTAATATTATTTTATTGAAGAGATTTTGTATTCCTTTGGTTTGAATCTCTGTGCCTTCCTCTATCCTGATAAATCTTAGATTTGATCTTTTGATGCTATCCCATAATTCTTTTTTTTTTTTTAAATTAATATTTATTTTTTAGTGGACACAACATCTTTGTTTGTATGTGGTGCTGAGGAGCGAACCCGGGCCGCACGCATGTCAGGCGAGCACGCTACCGCTTGAGCCACATCCCCAGCCCTATCCCATAATTCTTGAATGTTCTGGTCATGGTTTTAACCATATTCACTGTGTGGTCAGACTTTATTTTCAAGATTTTATGTTTTGTCTTTATTACCTGAGGTTCTAGCTTCCAAGTGATCTAGTCTGTTGGTAATGCTTTCTATTGAGTTTTTATTTGGTTTATTGTTTCCTTCATTTAAAGGACTTCTGATTGTTATTATTTTTCTTTCAGAATCTTCTATTTCTTTCTTGAAGTAATCTTTTGCTTCCTGATCTATTGTTTCCTATGTTTGCTTTCTTATATCATTAGTTTACAGAACATTTTAATCATGTACATCCTGAACTCCTTATCTAACATTTTTTCTACTGTGCTGGCCATGGATTCTAATAATGTATTATCATAGCTTGTATGAGGTACTTTTCTCCCTTGTTTTTTTTTCATGTTGTTTTTGTGTCTTCCCTTCTAGCAGTGCAGGCCCAAGGTATTAAAATTTCTACCCTATAGTCTTCTGGTGTCCCTGCAGGTTTCCAATACCTGTCCTTTAAATGGAAGATCAATATTAACAGGTCTCAATGCAAACATTATGCAGCCTTTAACCAAATAGCTTCTATTAAGATGTTTACAAGTTTTGTTCCAATAGACAAAATTGATGTGTTAGATTATTATCTACAATATAAATAATAGGTTTATAAAAGTGACTACAGTTTCTAATGGTGGACAAAGAGAACCAGAGGGTGTAGGATGAGATGTTAAGGAGGTAGGAGATGAGGATATAGAGGTGTTATATCTTAGGAAGTGTGTATGAAGTATCAGAAGTTGGCTCATAGTAGGAGAAAAGAGAGAAAGAGATTCTCAGGCTACAGAAAAGGGGGAAGAGAATAGACAGAGTACAAAAAACATACAAACAAAAAATTAATAAGAAAAAAGTAACAATAAAAGATAAAACATATACAACAAAACTATACTATACTATTCAGACATCCCAGTCCTCAGTAGCTGAATGCACAGAACGCACTTGCTTTCACAAATGTTGGGGATATGAGGGCAGGAAAAGAGAGAGGAAGAAAGGAAAAAAAGAGGAGAAAAGAAAAGAAAAATCAAGAGAAAAGTTAATGATTGTTTCTGTTGGAGTTCAGTATCTTCCCTGCTTCCCTTCTCATCCAGTAGATTGGGTTGTCTGTTGTTTGCTGGTGCCTCCACCCAGGGTGGTTGGTCTTGTAGGCAGAGCTCATGAAAGTAGGTTATAGCACTTGCTGGCCCCTGTTGGAAAACTGTACCCCAAGGATCTCCTTTGGGGACCACTCATGTGATGTGGGCACCTGGCATTAGCCTCTTAGATTGCCTATAGACCCCACAATTTCTGGTCTCTAATTTAGTCTCTAAACTGTATCTCTCATGCCCCTTCCCTTTCTACTTCCCAACCAGAAACCTCTCTCTCCAGAGGTCCTGTGGGCTGAACTCTGGGGCCTGTGCACCTATTGTGGAGAGCTGTTCTGTATTGGGAAAATCAATACCAGTCTTTGAGAGCTATGGGCTGGCCACATAGCTATAGGTGCTGTGTATGATTAGTGGTGGTGGGGTGAGAAGTTAGAGGACTACAGGTACCTTCATATTGCTTCTAGGCCCCAGCCAGTGTCACAAGATGGGAGTTTACCCAACTAAAGATGACAATGACAGCAGCTCAGGTAACCCAAGATGGTAATGAAAGTTTCCAAGACAGAGCTGAGTGCATTCAGAGATGGGGCCACAAGCATGCTATCGCTTGAGCCACATCCCCAGCCCTTGAGTTTTCATCTCATTATTAAGGTTTAGAATTTTTTTCTGATATCATCTCATTGAAAATGTTGTGCATCCCTTTAGCTTGTATTTTGATCCTTCCTCTACCCCAATGATTTTTATATTTGGCCTCTTGATGTCATCCTAGATTTTTAAATATTCTGTTCATATTCTCTTAACATTTTTACTTATAATCAACTTTATATTCAAGATTATATACGTTTCCTTCAAGGGCTAAAATTCTATCTTCAAAAATGACCTAATTCATTGGTGATGCTTTTCATTGAATTATTAATTTGGTTTATTGATTCTTTTAGTTCCAGGATTTCTATTTAGTTCTTTTCCAGAATCTCTATCACTTTACTAAAGTTATCTTTCACCTCCTGTATTTTCTCTCTAATTTCACACCTCACACCTTCTTTCAGCTCATAGAACATATAAAATTTTTTCCTTCTGACATTTTCTCCACTGTATTGTCAGTGGAGTCTATTGTTGAAGCATTATGGGCTATTTGGGGTGGTTTTCCCTTGCTTTTTCATATTGTTTGTATGTCTAGCCATATAATGGGACATTTATCACTTCTTTTAAGAAAAAAAATACTTTATAAGCTTCTTTCTCTTCAGAGCTTGAAGACAGATATCCATATATTGATATAGTAAGTCAATATGTGACCTCTGCTGATCCAAACATCAGCATCAATTTAAGAGATGCCACTGAGTCCTATTTAATATAATCACTTCAGAGCCACACCTCATACTATTCAACCTATGAGAACCAAAACCTTGTTGATATTGTTCTCCACAGTTCCTCAAATCAGGTATGAACTTGGAGTCAAATTCTCTCACATCTACTTTTCCTTTACTGCCTCCTTTCTGTGTTGTGAGGAGATAGGGCATCATAGCCTAAATTATTTCTGCATCATAGCCTAAATTATTTCTGCCATCTTCTCTATCCCCTGTTGTTTTTATTTTTTAAAAAAATCTCAAATTCTTTATTTTTGTAAAAATTTCTGTATTTCACTTAAATTTGGGCAGGGACTTACATCTATAAATATCCTACTGAGTATTGCCTGAACTTCATCTCTTAAGATTTGATGTTCCATTTTTATTATTGCTCATTTCTACTTATTTCCTGATTTTCCTTGTGATTGTTTAGGAGCATGTTTCTTCATTTTCACATATTTGTAAATTTTGCAGATTTTTTTCTATCATGGATCCATAGTTTCATTCCATTCCATTATGGTTGGAACAAATACCTAATATAATGAAAATCTCTCTAAATTTACTGAGACTTGTTTTTAGGGCTAATGTATATTCAGTCTTAGAAAATGTCACATATGCACTTGAGAATATTAGATTTGGGATGTATTTGTGTGGAGTGTTCTAGTTTGTTTGCCTAGTTTGGTCATAGTGTTGGTAGGAGTCATCTCTTTCTTTACTAATCTTCTGTATAGGTGTTCTATCCATTATTGAAAGTGGTGTATTGAAGTCTCCAACTATTATTATAGAATTATCTATCTTTCCCATGGATTCTATCAATACTTGCTTCATGTATGTTTGGGTTGTATTGTTTGTTACACATTGTCTAATAAAAAAAAATTCTGACAGAGCTGGGTGAAGCCAGCCCCATAGTCACTGCTCTCAATGCTATTGGGAAAAAAGATACATCTATCTGGAATTCAAGAGAAGAAGAGACAAAAGTCAGAGTTTGAAAGTCCTAAGCAAGGTCTTTTGAAAATTTGAAACTGGTACCAATTTGCTATACTTTAGTGCAGATTAGGTTGTTGTTACCTCTCATAGGTCTATTTTCCTCTCTGAGTTTCAGCCACCTCAAAGCAAAATGTAACTAATATTTAGTTACAGGAATCTTGGGCATTAACCAATTGAAATATTACAGCCACCTCTCCCCACATTAAGTACAAACCTAAAATCATATCTGGAAACTCCACTTAATTGCATGACCTTTGACTAATTCTTTAATTCATTAGAAACTCAGTTTTATCTATAATAAATTAGAAATAAACTTTATCACAAAATTGGTGTACTGAGAAAATATGGGCTTATTGCCTCATACCTAGTTGCCCATTAATGATCAATGTTAGTCCCCTACTAAACGTAGTGACTTGTCTATCTTTGTTTTCTGTTCTGAAAAACACCTACCTTTATAGGATCAAGGTAATGGTTAAATGAAAATATATGAAAACACTTTACATAACTTATACAAGTTATTATTTTATTATCCACTGTTCCTTAAAGTCATACTAAGTATATCTCTGCTACTAGGCTTTCTACACACAGGACAATTTCTACCTTAGTTGATTCAATATAGTAGCTAATTTTAGATGAGAAAGTAATGAATAGCTGTTTAAAAAGACAAAACCATCTTTGGGGGCAGATAATATGTCAGGCTGTATGCAAAGCACTGTTGCTGTAAAATCTTTTAAAAAATACAGTAGGGTGTGTAACTGATGTGATTCTGCAATCTGTATACGGGGTAAAAACAGGAGTTCATAACCCACTTGAATCAAAGTGCGAAATATGATATATCAAGAACTATGTAATGTTTTGAACAACCAACAATAAAAATTAGAACCACAAAAAAAATACAGTAGGGTATATCTTATTATTCACCCTATCCAGATGAGAAATTCAGTTAAAGGAACATAAATAAATACACTTCCCTGGAATATGCGGCTAATAGAAAAGGAGACAAAATTCCAAGCTCTTAACCAGTACGCAGGCTTTTAATGATGTTAATAAAAAATGGAAAGGATAGAGGGAAGATTTGATAATGGGGACAAGAGATAAGGCCCAATGAGTTGGGACATGCCAATGTTATACCAGTCAAAAAGCTACAGTGGTATTTTTCATAAGCAACAGGCAGGTGGAGAATGTTATCTGAACAAGTGGATGTTCTTCTCTCAACTTTAAGTGTGTATAGATAGCCTCAAATCTACTTGGTATGGCTTTGAACCAAATAATAATTTTTATGGGAACCTATCTCTAAACAAGGCTTTTATTGAGAGAAAGAGAAACTGGTGGAGAGAAAAAAAGGGAAGGAGAGAGAGGAAAGGGAAAAAACTGATACAGTATCTGGAAACAAGGCCATTTCTTAATCTTTCAGGAAAAAGACCCTGAATCCAGGGGCCTAATCATGGTTCTGGGGCTTCAAGTGGTGGTCATGGTTACAGACAGTGATTCTCCATCTCATACCTGGCCCATTTCTATAAGTTCTGGGGTAGTATATAATTTCAGGCAGATGGAGCATGACATCAAACCTGTGCATAGAGAGCATCAAATTAGATGAGGCCAGGCCTGTCTTCCAGGGCTAGACACTGAGATTCCAGCCTTAGAGGGGTTAGAATTGGGGTTTAAGACTAAAAATCAAAAAGTGTAAACCTATAAGTATAGCTTATGTGAGTCAATGTCAAGGATGTGATGCAGATAATATATTCTCTGAAATCATCACTTGATAATCTTCCCTATTTTGAAATTTTCTGTGAGAATGAAAACTCTCACTGCTTGCCAAAAGGTCTGAATAACATACACAAAAATACATTTAGAAAATCACTGGTAGAAAAATAGCCTCAATTTCCAACTCACTTTTAAAGCTTCAGATATAAGATTTTTCAAATATAACATTCCCATGTTGATCTCAAAATTGGGACTCATGAATCTGATTCTTAAACCAGACTAGTTATTGAACCCTTTGCATACAGTCTCTGCTCTACTTTGAGCCTAAAAATACATGACATTATGTAAAATTTCTCTAAACTATATGCTTATTAAAAATCACATAATAATTTTGTATCTTCTTTTATTTGGTGAGAAACTCAAATTCTGTTTGAATTTCTCCCCTACAAGAGTAATTGAATCAACCTAGCTTTGTGTGACCACAGGTATGTTCCTGGTGGGGACTAGTTGATGATGGATCAAGAGAATTAGAAAGGAGTGAAAAGTGAAGGGAGAGACTGGTGGTATAGGTTAACTGTGGTCCGTAAGACAACAGGACCCTGAAAATGAGCAGCACATAGGACACAATGAAAAGAAAGCACAAAAGGGGCCAGAAGAAAGGTTAAGAGACAGGTAGTCTTTTAAGGAAGTGATAGTGCAATTCTGGTTCACATGACTGTTTGATAGAATTCTACAGAGCTATGAGAAGTGGAAGAGATTTTTTATCTAAGAATGTAAATGTTGGATAAAGGATGGTAAAGTCAGAGTATCCACAAGAGGAAAGAATGGTCTTAAAAATATAAAGTTTATTATACTCACAGATTCTAGAGAGGAAGTCATTACATGTCATACAGAGTCATAGGAATCACCAGTGTTGGTCAGGATGAAGAAAACAGTCTAGTCCACAGTGTTTATTGGAGTTTCCATAGAAAACGAAGGCAAAGCAGACAACATGGATTGGGACTGACTAGCTTGAATAATACCAATGAGCTGTGGGCTATCACAGTGGTCTCTAGTTTCCTGGAACCTGGACCTGGGATGATTTAGGGAAGGGTAAATATTGTCTTGATGTATGAAAGTTAGATAAAGGGGTGACTGTGACTACAGGCATAAAATCAGTTTATTTGTATATGAAAGACATAATTCCAGCCAATCTCTTTAAATCTTCAAGAAAGAGCTAACTTGGGAGATGCAGTCTTTCTCCAAGTCTATAAGAACCCCCAAATATAAGACCATCAAGAATACATAAAATAATCTGGGGGTGTAGCTCAGTGGTAGAGCACATGCTTAGCATACATGAGATCCTGGGTTCCTTCACCAGCAATACACACACATACACACAAGTATGTGTGTATGTGTGTAAGAATCAGGAAATAAGAAATATTATGATTGGCTTTGTGATGAATGGGTACCAACTAGATAAATACATCATCTAAGAAAATACAGAAGAGGGTCTAACAGCTCCCTTATAGACTGTATCTACTTGCTAGAGCTGCCATAACAAAATACAAGTACTGGTAGGCTTAAAAAATAATTATTATATTTTCAATATTCTATAGGCAAAAAGTCTGAGATCAAGGTGTCCACAGGGTTCCCCTTAAGACTTTCCTCTTCTCTTGTAGATGTCCATCTCTCCTTGTGTCTTCACATGGTTTTCCTCTGTCTGTGTCCTAAATCTCCTCTTCTTCTAAGGACACCAGTAATATTAGATTGGGACCAACCCTAATGACCTCATTTTAACTTAATCACCTCTAAAAACCCTATCTCCCCATCCAATCACATTCTGAAGTACTGAGGTTAATGAATTTTGAGGCTGATGAATCACACATGCAGAGTTGTACCCTGTGCACCCACAAACCAGAGTTTCTGTGGAAAGATAATCCAAAGTGGGTGCTATGCAGCAGAAGAAAAGAGAATCACAAGCCTGTGGAATAAATGTCAGTGCTTTCTTTTCTCAAACTCACAGAAGCAAAAAGCAGAATGGTGGTTACCAGGAGGTAGAAGAGAAAGGGATTTGGGAGATGTTGGTAAAAGAATGGAAATTTTCAGGTGTTCTGGTAGAATCAGTTTCAGAAATCTATTGTACAATATGTTGATTATACCTAATAGCAATACATTATATACTTAAAATTGATGAGAGTATATTATAAATGTTTTCATCACAAGTTAGTATGTGAGGTAATGGATATATTAAATGGCTGGCTTTAATTATCTAATAATGTATACATATATCAATACATCATGTTGTACACCATAAATATATTTTATTAGTCAATTAAAAACTCACAAAGAACTTTTAAAAATAGTGTCAGACCCTGTACATCTAAAGAGAAAGGAAGAATTAAGCAGAGGATCCTTTAAATTTAGTGGGGTAGGATTTTACTATACTTTGGCATTATAATGTGCCTCAGACATACTTAAACCTTGGTTTTAGAAAAGACTTTTGATCCTAAGGTATCAAAGGAGGACCTGGGGGGAAGTTCCACTAGCTCAGTCTTCCTTGGTAATGAAATCATTTTGGAAATTAACCTAAATAGTGGTTTTCAGAGTGTTTTCTTCAGATTATCAGCCTCAAAATCATCTGGAAACTTTTGAGAAATGCACTTCAGGCTCTATTCCTAGAACTACTGAATAATAAATTCTGGTGTAGGTCCAGCAATCCATGTTTACATAAATCCTCCAGGGGATTCTAATGCAATCTATAGTTTGAGAACCATGACTGTAAGCCCCTTGTCTGATTCTGAAATTCACTTGTAAGTGCTACAAGCACTCACGTGTAGAGAAGTCCCCTTTAACAGATAAGCATTTGCTACCAGTTTTCTAAGCATGTGATAAATTATATTAAATAACTTGATTTTTTATTTGTTCTCTTTAGATATACATGACTGTAGAGTGTATTTTGGGATATTATACATTCATGGAATATAACTTATTCTAATTAGGATCTCATTCTTGTGGTCGCACATGATGTGGAGTTTCACTGGTAGTGTATTCATATATGAACATAGTTTTTTTACTACAAGTTACCCTTATGACCAAAATTTGGGGCTGGGTTAGGGAGGCAATGTGAGGCTCTGATACAAAAGGACACTCACCAGCAACCCCCCCCTCCAATAAAGAGCCAAACAATGCCAATCCTGTTGACTTCTTCCACATCTCCCTAATCCCATTCCCACCAACCTACTTAAACAATGATGGCACCTCATTCAAACCAGTTCATGCACCAAATCACAATCTGGAGGTTAGGTGTGATTTTTTTGGAGTGGGATAAGAGGAATTGTTAATAAAAACTCCTCTCCTCCAACCAAGAACATATATGATTTTTTTTTCCCTGAGGTTTGCTTTTGTGAAGCAGCCACACATCATTTAGGAGATGGTGATTTCAGCACCATGAAAAAGTGGATTCCTGTAAGTTCCCAAAGTAAAACTATCCCTAAGTGAATACTAGTGTGACTCAGTTACAGCAGTGCTCCCAGGGAGGCTCAGGACCTACTTCACTTTGCAGGGAAGGAGACCTGTCTTTTCATTATGAGATAGTACTTTCAAAACTATCATCTGTATTTAAACAAGCTTTTTGTTCCAATAAATTGTAATTTTTCAGTTCTATAAACTGAGCATTGATAAGTTGTCATTCTGCCCTTTGTACAGCATCACCTTCAGTTTGAGAACAAGAATAGCTCTTCCATGCTCTCCTGAAATGATTCAAATATAATTTATCAGTTACTGGCCTCTGATCACCCAAGTAGCAGTCTATTTTAGCAGGACATTATGTATGCAGTTACTCACTTCATGCTTACTAGAGGCTTGCATCTGAAAATCATCTTCATGTTTAGCTACATTTTTAGATGGGTTATCATTGTGTTCCCAGGCTGGCTTCAAACTCCTGAGCTCAAACAATCCTCCCTCCTCTGCCTCTCTAGTAGCTGGGATTACATGAGTGCACCACCATGCCCAGCTTTAGCTACATTTAAAACAAACTGTTCAAGTTGCCAGATTTTATTCTCAACTATCCTGGCCTCCTGTTCCTAATCCATACCTTGTGCTAACCAGTTATGTATTTATTTATAATCTCTAGATGTTAGAGGTTTCAACATTTGTATTATTGCAAATAATTGCTGAGACTGTAATGCAGCTTAATATAGCATTTGTATGGCATCTTGCATGTATGTATCTCCCATCCCCTTTTCAAAGTGTCTTATTTATGCTACAGAAGGCAGGGGGATGTCATAAGCACCAAGTTTTCCATATTTCAAAGAGAAAAATACACAGTTGAGACAAAATAATTTACCACAATATATATTATAAATCATTGGCTAAGACAGAAACCAAACGCAAGGCACTTCATCCAAAACTATTCAATCTTCTTCCTTTATTCTCAAAGGTCAAAACTTACCACAATCTCCACACAAGACAGTCCTTTGAGTAATGCTAGCCATGTGAAAATCTCCACTTTTCCTTATTCTTTGCTTAGATTAAGAATGCACCTAAAGCAGTGCTCACTGGGTTTACTTCCTTTCACAAGAGTAAGCCATCCCCTGTCAAGCTACTTCTTCTAGACCCAAGACCTACTCTCAGCTCTTTTCCAAATCAGTCAATACAAACAAGTTGACTTTAACTCCAATGTGAATATATTATCATTAAAGATTTCACAGGTAGAATTTTAAAAATTAATTACATTTAAATTAAATAAAAATGATTTCCTACTAGAAAACGATTCAATGCAAACTATATTGTTTCCATATAGAGGCAAGGATCACTACCACCTGAAACAAAGACAATGCACTTTAACCTTTGTCAATAGATGATTTGCAATCAAGACACCTGATAATGGAATAATAGCTGTGGTCACATGAACTAATGAAGGATCGATCCCAGGCTAATTATTTCAATGTTTCTTTGGAGAATGAAGCTGTATTGATATGACAGATACCCTGGGAGGTGCATTTTCTCTGTCAAGTGACACAGTGTCAGCTTCTAAGTCCGTATGTCAACATCAGCACCATGAGGCACAGTAGCCTCTGACAAATGCATTCCAGTTTATTAAAATCACCAAAAAGGTAAAGTTTGTACAGTCACACAGAAAAAAAAATGGTTAACCAAGAACCAGGCAAATTGTCTATAAATAAAGGCCAGTATCACTGATTTAGACAAAAAAATAAAGAAAAAAATTACTGAGTAGCAAAGACATTCTATGAACACTGAATGTCAAAATGAGTGAAATCCCAATCATGAGGAGCACACAATGGGAATCTTTAAAAAGACAAGAAAATTCCCTAGACTCAAGATTATCTGTTGTCCCTACTGGCTTAAGCCTTGGGCCTGGGCCTCCCTAATGGGCTAGTACTACTTTTCTAAGACCTTTGCTTCAAAGAGCAAATATCCAGGACAAGACTCCATTAAATTTCCATCCCCAGGTTCTGTGTGTTTGTTGGTTTGTCAGATTGATATTTCTAGTACAAGGAAAAACATGAGAAGAATATGATGGTGAGAGAAAATTTTTCTTAAAAAATAAAGATGAGGAGTTGAGACATGGTTAGAAACAGAGAGATTAAAACTCTAAAAATAATATTCAAGGATCACAAACAATGTGGACAAACTGATTGTACTTGAGACAGAATTGCATCAGATACCATAGGACTTCTGTTTCTTAGTCTGATTTTTATGAATATGACTGAACAAACTTTCCTTCTGTGACTCTAATATGTACAGGTGAAAGTATTACACTGGCTTCAAAATATAAGTTAATGGCAAAATAATGATTTGCCTTCATCTACCTTATAATTAATTACACATATACATGTTTATCCAACCGGGCAAATTTTACAACTATCTGATTTTCCTTCAATGCCACAGAATGGGACTGAAGGGAGGTAAAGATTGCAGCCATGGTGAGTCTACGGCAGAAGATAGGACTCAGGCAAAGTATGCATGGCAAAAGACAGCTACAGCTAGCAGGATGATGCCGTTGATGTTCACTACTGTCCTCCACAAAGGCTTCTCAGAGGTGTCTGTCAGCTTCATCTTCATAGCTGCCTCTTCTTCCTTGGTCATCTTGGGTCCCTTCTGGTCCAGCCCACAGAACAGGTCATAGGCCCGCCTGAAGCACCCTTTTCTCTCCTCAGGTACTTCTGTATCAAGGGAAAGGCATAAAATAATTATTGGACATAGAAGCAGGAGAGATGAGAAGGGGCTTCCAGGAAGATGCTATACCATGAAGCATCTACATTCTGAAGAAATTTCCCAATTTTCTTGTTTTCAGGAATAAGAGTAGCATATGATTTTCAAATGAACTTATGTACAAGACGATGTTACTGAGTGGATTTTACATCATCACAATCAACTAGCCTGAACTGTATCTCTATCAGACAAATGAAATGTATTTTGATTTAGATCAAGTGATAGTTTATGAGAGAAATGTTAACAATTGGCTGGTAAACTGTGGTGTGAAGAACATGGAAAACCCATCTGTGAAATACATAAACTCATAGCTCTCTGCTGTGTTACTGGAAAGCAACAAGGCTGGCATGACAGGAGTAAATTGGCTACATCTGTGATTTCTAAGCTTCCACATCAGATCCACCTGGATGGCAAAGAAAGGTCTGAACTGTTCCTGATGCAAAGTAGCAGTGATCAATACTTCTGGGCCTTAAGATCTGATATTTCATATCAATACTGATGAACCAAACTATCCAACTGGCCCTTACACCCAAAGTGGATGCCTACCAAGGGAACTGATTCCCTCTGAGCTCAGGTGTGGCACCAGAAGTAGACGGACCCAGTTTACAATCTCTCTCTTCCACTCACTAATATGATATCAAACACACTATATTTTTGGCACCATCTTCAGGGAACACACTTTTGCACTTTCCCATTTTTATAAGTCACAGATATTTTAAAAAGAGGTACAGAATTTTAGAACTGGAAACATCTTTAGTGATCCAGGGCATAAATGTATCACAATTGGTACCAAGTCCAGTCTTGTGGCCTTTTTGTTAATTCACTTCTTTATCTTTTGGGTATCTGTAAAAGTGGATAAATACTGGCTTCTTTGCTGTATTAATGAAAATTTAATGAGATATTTAATCTAATTATTTAATTAGAGGAAACCCATTACATAGTACATGTTAATAAGTAAAAAGCTCCTCTCACTCTCTCTTTTCTCTCTATATGAGACATGCCCTTTTGTACCTCTCCCATTTGTTTCATCCCAGTTAGATGGGCTCACTGACTAGCTCATGTGCCAAATAAATACATGGTTATCTGAGTTAATATAAAGTTGAGTGGTCTTGGGAAAATCTCTACATCTTATTTTTCTCATCTATAAAATTAGAAGAAGTATACTTGCATTATCTGCCTTAAATTATGATATGGATACAAAATGTATCATTAAATGAGTAAGTTATTTATAATTAAATGTTATAATCATGTCATTATCAGTCATATGATAATGGTGGTGGTGATGTATTAGATAAGGGGATGATAATGCAATTTCCAGTCTTCCTCATAATGCTGTTTCTCAGAGAATGGTCATTGTGACACTCATGGTCCATCAAGAGAGCTTAATTTACTATGCTTTAGTATGGTAGAGTGTTTCATATTATTTCACCATAATTTATCAAAGAAAAACAATTCAAGTGCTGCCATGAACCTCAGATGTTGCCAAGCTAATTGTTTTCCCATTGAGAGAGTCTCCTCTATAATATCCCTGAGAGAAAAATATCTGAAACTCATTCCTTTCCAGATCAACTCACTTAGAAAACTCTTCCTTAAAATCAATCATATGGTGATAATTATAGTCAATTCTTAAAATATCCAAAATCCAAAAATATCCTATTTCTAATATCACTATGAAGTGTGGGGCATGAGTTAGAATACTCAAAGCTAAGGAACAGGAACTTTTAAAAATTAATTCACTTGCCCAAGGTAATGAAAAATAGAATTCATGATTCAATATCAGTTCCACCTCATTATAAAAACTCCCCCTACCCTCTCTCTCAACAGGGATTGATTAGAGGGGCATTCTATAACTCAATCATAGGCCCAGTCCTTTTTATTTTCTATTTTGAGACAGCGTCTTATTTAGTTGCCCACACTGGTCTCATATTTGCAATCCTCTTGCCTCAGCCTCTTGAATCACTGTGATTACATGTATGCATCACCAAACCCAGACCCATAACCTAGATGTGCAATAGTCTACATTCTTACTCTGAGTTAAAATTAGATGGATCCTTGGGTTCATCAGTTTCATATCTCTTCTCTCATGCAAAAATTATCTCTTCTTCCATATTAATACTTCTTGATACTCAAGGCTCCTTATCTATGACCTTCTAAAATCTGATACTCTCACTCAGTGTGGAAACACTTTTTAAAGGAGAAAAGGAAGGGGGAATGTTCACAGGGCTAAGGTGTAGTTTTGTTGTACAGCAGTGGTCTAATAGGTGCAAGTCCTTGTTTTAATTCCAAGTACCACACAAAGGAAGAGAAAAGAAAAAGAATATGGGGGCATGTCCATGCCTGGCTGCTCCAGGAAAGCAGGAAGGAACTGCCTGTTGTCAGCATCATGGACAGCTGCCTGTGGCTCCATGTTCCTCCAGTACCCACAGAGATGCTGGTTTCAGAACTAAAACGTTCTTAGAGATTAAGGGCATATTGTTTCAGGGCCAAGACCATTAACAGTCTCTCCCTCTCAGTGCTTCAATTTGTGTCTGTAAAGTGAGATAATAAGATCATAGGACCTTTATGGCCCTTTCCAGAGCTAGAATCCTATGACATTCTTAATGGCCAGATTCAAAATTTGCTCTGCTTCATCTGGTGCTCTACTTCACAAGGAGTGATGAGCGCTCCAGTCCAGTACCAGCAAAAGCATCGGATCTTGAGCTCCCCTACTTCTACACACCACATACATCCATTCTTCATGTGTGTATCTTACCCATATGGTGAGGAAAACTTCCAATATTGAAGCTAAAGAACACATTAATTTAAAGGGAAAGCTTCTAGGCACTAACTAAGCATCATCTCAGGCTTCCAGAGAAATTTGATTTTTTAAGTCAGGTATGGTAAGACATAAGATCCCAATAGTCTCTATTTTTTTTATTCTCTTTATGTTACTAGAATCAAACAAAGCTTCCTCCCCCATCTGTTCTGTTTCCAAACTATGTCAGAAGAGCCTGGCCCTTCTCTTACCTATGACTATGCCCCCAAAGCATGGTCAAGTCAAGGTGGCAAATTTCTCATGCACTGATTCACTGAGCACTGTAAATTTGAGGGGTAAGGCAGCTGAAATGGCCCTGTACCTCCCTCCCTGACCTCAACCAAGCCTCATAGTAAACTTTCCAAAATACACTTATCCATCTCATCTTTCCGCATTCCTCCTAGGGAAGGGATCTGAGCTCTGATGAAGGCATTTAGTGAAAGCTTTACACAGTCTTGCTGTTGTAAGAGTAACTTTTTTTTTGGTACCAGGGATTGAACTCAGGGGCACTCGACCACTAAGCCATGTCCTCATCCCTGCTTTGTATTTTATTTAGAGACAGGGTCTCACTGAGTTGCTTAGTGCCTTGCTTTTGCTGTAGCTAGCTTTGAACTCATGATTCTCCTGCCTCAGTTTCCGGAACTGCTGGGATTACAGGTGCATGCCACCACACCCAGCAAGAGTAAGTTTTTATGGCTTGGAAATCAGTTTTGACTCATAAATCACCTATTTCAATGGTATCCTTCGGTGCTTCTTGGAGGTCCTCCTCTTCTGCATCCAGGTCAATACGTTCCTCTGTGCTGTTGCGCAGACTCCAACAGAGACGATAGAGCTGTGGGAAAACAGAGAAAAAGTTAATATAAAAATCCAGTGTCTTCAGCCAAGCAGTAGGAGAGCAAAGAGATAATCATCAAGAAAGGAAAAGGAATGTGGACTCTTAGTACCAACAAAGAACATAGATTACATTTCTCACCCACAGCATAATCTCTCAATATGTTGGAAACTTAGATGTAAATCATACCCAAGTATACATGATATATGGATATTCAGAAGTTAAAGAGACTGCCTCAAGTAAAGAAATGTTTGTACAGTGATTGTTTTTACACATGATAAATGAATTGCTCCTTTTGGCACTGATACTAGAAAGCAAGACTAGACAAAACAACCATTTGTCCAGATCAGCAGTGTGAGGTCATAATTTTATACTATGTCATATTATGAGGATAAGAATATGCAGAGCGATACATCAAGTTGGTAGAATAGAGATAACCAGCACTAGTTTCCTCCTCCATGGGATGGAAATAAAGAAAAACAGTGTGTAACTGCTCACGGAAGTGAGGGACTATGAGTGAACACTGGAAATTGATGGCACAGAAAATTAAACCTGGTGAATTACACAGACAACAGAGAATAGCAAAGCAAAAAGGGTAGAATACCTCAGCTCCTGGTGCCTGACACCCTGGTCAGGGGAAGGCACTGATTCCTGCAAGAAGGTAAAGTCTACATAAAGGGTCATGGCATGGCATAGAAGGATGCACCCTGCAGACTAACAGCTTAAATAAACAGATGACCTGGAGTCTGCTTAGCAAGCTAGCTTTAAAGAAGGAACTCAACCGCATCTCTAAGCAAACCCTCAGAGTGCTATGGCCAAGATTCATCTTGAGTAGGGTCCTATTGTTAGGGACTAAACTGCTCTGGGGTCAGAAAAGAGTCCTATTAACATTCCTGTGCACTGACTGGGTAGGCAGTGGCCAAATGAGCTAGTATGACTTGGAAGAGTGTCCCTAACAAAATTTTGCTGAGAAATTTATGCAAGTGTTTATTTATGATTTATTTATTTATGATTTATTTATGCAGGGAACATAGACTGCAATATATATGAGAATGGAGGGAAGAGTAATTCAGCAGTTCTCCCTTCTGTTATTTGAAGTGACCCCAGAAGTATGTTATTTTGTGTGGGAGCCAGGTCTGAAGTCATGAGGATGGAGACTGGCAAATTGTTTTGTTCCCACAATCAAAAGTACAAAACAAAGAATATTAAATGCAACAATAGAGCAGTGCAAACTCACATGCAAACCTATCAGAACAAAAGCAGATTTCTCAGTGGAAAATATTATCACCAGGAGGATACGGACTGATGTATTTCAAATACTGAAAGAAAGTAAATGCCAATCTATATTAGTATACCCAGCAAACTTATTCTTCACATTTGAATGATAAATAAGGTCCTTCCATGATAATCACAAAGGGAGTTTATGACCATGAAGCCAGCACTGCAGAAGATACTTAAGGGACTTTTATACCTATAAGAGGAAGAATGATAACTACAATCATGAGAACACAAGAAAGAATAAATCTCACTAAAAGGGTTGATAAGTAAATTAAAATTAGGAAAAAAACAAACTAATTAATGTGTAAAATCATCAATCTTCTAAGATTAATAAGAAAAACAAACATAGAATATACAAAACTACCAGAAGCTAAACTAACAAAA
The DNA here is from genome assembly GCF_001458135.2 of Marmota marmota marmota. Taxonomy (NCBI): domain Eukaryota; kingdom Metazoa; phylum Chordata; class Mammalia; order Rodentia; family Sciuridae; genus Marmota; species Marmota marmota. The sequence continues at coordinate 2,534,531 of NW_025999898.1, forward strand.
TTATAGAAACCTATACACACCTTTCAACAATAATCCTAAATGTAAATAGTCTGAATCCTCCAATTAAAAAATACATACTGGCCAACTGGGTTAAAAAACAAGATGTAACAATTTGCTGCATACAAGAAACTCATGTCATCATCAAGGGCATGAACCGACTGAAAGTGAAAGTATGAAGAATGATATTTCAAGCAAATGAAATATAAAAGCAAATAGCAGTACCTGTCCGCATATCTGACATAACTGACTTTTAGCCAAAATTTGTCAGAAGAGACAAGGAAGATCACTACAGATTGATAAAGGGAACAATTCATCAAGAAGATATAATGATTATAAATATATATGCACCAAATCTCAGGGTACCTAGTTTTGTAAGACAAATACTATTGAATATAAATGGAGAGATAAGCCCCAATACAATAATAGTAGGCAACTGCAATACCACACCCTCAGCAAGTGATAGATCATCCAGACAATAAACCTTCAAAGAAACACCATAGTTAAATTATACTATAGATCAGATGGACTTAATATACAACCACAGAAATTTCACTCCAAAACTGTACAACACGTATTTTCACAAGTACATGGAAGATTTTCCAAAATAGATCACATATTAGGCCATAAATCAAGTCTTAAAAATACCAAAAAATTGAAACAATTTCTTACATCTAATCAGATCATAATGGAGTGAAACTAGAATTAAGAGGAAGAGGAACCTCAGAAATTATACAAACACATGGAGATTGAACAATATATATATTGTTTGGTGGTATGGGGTTACTCTACCTCTGAACTACATCCCCAGCTCTCTCTTTAATTTTATTTTGAGACAGGATCTTACTAAGTTGCCCAGGGTAACCTCAAACTTGTGATCCTTGACAAGTATCTGGGATTATAAGGTGTTCACCACCACACCAAGCTGACAATACACTTTTGAATGAACAGTGAGTCATTGAAGAAATCTTGAAAGATATTTAAAAATTTCTAGAATCAAATGAAAATGGAAATCTAACATACCATAATTTGTGGGATACAATGAAAACAGTATGAAGATGAAAATTTAGAGCTATGAGTGTTTGTATTAAAAACAACCAAAAAAAAAACCCCATAGAGATCATAAATAAATAACCTAGGCATTGCAAGAACTTAGAATGACAAAAACAAACTAAACTTCAAGTCAGTAGAAGGACAGAAATAATAAAGATTAGGGTATAAATAAATAAAGTAGAGACTAAATGAACAATACAAAAGATTGATGAAACAAAGAGTTGGTTCTTTGAAAAGATAAAATTCACAAGTCCTTGACTAAACTTACCAAAAGGAAGAGAAATAAGACCCAAATAATTAGAAAGAGATAAGAAGGGGAATATACAATAGATACCATTGAAATTCATAGGATGATTTGGGAGCATTTAAAAAAAACTATATGTAAAACAAATTGGAAAATATCACAGAGATGGACAAATTTTTGGACACATATAACATTCCAAACTGAACCAAAATAGAAAATAAAATTAAAATAAAAAGCCTAAATAGATCATTAACAAGAAATGAGATTGAAATAGTCATAAAAGGTTTTCTAACAAAGAAAAGCTCAGAACAAACAAATTAACTGCTGAATTTTGCCAGACTTTTAAAGAAGAAATAATACCAAATACCAAAGCTCCTCAAAATATTCCATAAATTAGAAAGGGAAGGTACCTTTTAAACCCATTCTACAAAGCCAGTATCACCCTACTATCATAACATGATAAGGACACAACACACATACACATAAGCAATTCTAAGCAGGAAGTATGAATCAGGCGGTATAGTGATACCAGATTTCAAACTATATTACAGAGCAATAGTAACAAAAACAGCATGGTACTGGTACCAAAACAAGCGGGTGGACCAATGGTACAGAATAGAGGACACAGAGACTAATCCACAAAGCTACAACTATCTTATATTTGATAAAGGAGCTAAAAGCATGCAATAGAGGAAGGATAGCATCTTCAACAAATGGTGTTGGGAAAACTGGAAATTCATATGCAACAAAATGAAACTGAATCCCCTCCTCTCGCCATGCACAAAAGTTAACTCAAAGTGGATCAAGGAGCTAGATATCAAATCAGAGACTCTGCATTTGATAGAAGAAAAAGTTGGCTCCGATCTACATATTGTGGGGTCGGGCTCCAAATTCCTTAATAGGACACCCATAGCACAAGAGTTAATAACAAGAATCAACAAATGGGACTTACTTAAACTGAACAGTTTTTTCTCAGCAAGAGAAACAATAAGAGAGGTAAATAGAGAGCCTACATCATGGGAACAAATTTTTACTCCTCACACTTCAGATAGAGCCCTAATATCCAGAGTATACAAAGAACTCAAAAAATTAGACAATAAGAAAACAAATAACCCAATCAACAAATGGGCCAAGGACCTGAACAGACACTTCTCAGAGGAGGACATACAATCAATCAACAAGTACATGAAAAAATGCTCACCATCTCTAGCAGTCAGAGAAATGCAAATCAAAACCACCCTAAGATACCATCTCACTCCAGTAAGATTGGCAGCCATTATGAAGTCAAACAACAACAAGTGCTGGAGAGGATGTGGGGAAAAGGGTACTCTTGTACATTGCTGGTGGGACTGCAAACTGGTGCGGCCAATCTGGAAAGCAGTATGGAGATTCCTGGGAAAGCTGGGAATGGAACCACCATTTGACCCAGCTATTGCCCTTCTTGGACTATTCCCTGAAGACCTTAAAAGAGCGTACTACAGGGATACTGCTACATCGATGTTCATAGCAGCACAATTCACAATTGCTAGACTGTGGAACCAACCCAGATGCCCTTCAATAGATGAATGGATTTAAAAAATGTGGCATTTATACACCATGGAGTATTACGCAGCACTAAAAAATGACAAAATCATGGAATTTGCAGGGAAATGGATGGCACTAGAGCAGATTATGCTAAGTGAAGCTAGCCAATCCCTAAAAAACAAATACCAAATGTCTTCTTTGATATAATGAGAGCAACTAAGAACAAAGCAGGGAGGAAGAGCAGGAAGAAAAGATTAACATTAAACAGATACATGAGGTGGGAGGGAAAGGGAGAGAAAAGGGAAATTGCATGGTAATGGAGGGAGACCCGCATGGTTATACAAAATTACAAATAAGAGGTTGTGAGGGGAATGGGAAAATAAACAAGGAGAGAAATGAATTACAGTAGATGGGGTAGAGAGAGAAGATGGGAGGGGAGGGGGGATAGTAGAGGATAGGAAAGGTAGCAGAATACAACAGTTACTAATAGGGCATTATGTAAAAATGTGGATGTGTAACCCATGTGATTCTGCAATCTGTATTTGGGGTAAAATTGGGAGTTCATAACCAACTTGAATCTAATGTATAAAATATGATATGTCAAGAGCTTTTTAATGTTTTGAACAACCAATAAAAAAAAGAAACTATAGCTCAATATCCCTAATGTCATAGTCCAAAAATTCTCAATCAAATACTTGCAACTTGAATTCAACAGCACATTAAAAAGATCATACACCATGAGAAAGTTAGTTTCATTTCAATGATGTAAGAATGGTTCCACACACACACAAATCAATAAATGCAATACAGCACACAAATAGAACCAAAGACAAACGTCACATGATCATCTCAATAGATTCAGAAAGAGCCTTTGATAAATTGTGTATCTCTTCATGATAAAAATTCTGATTATAATTAGATATGATAGGAAAATCAGAATTTTGTTGAACTTCCTTATACTTGTTTAGAATATAGTATTGTTTTTAGTCTGAATTACATAATGCTTTAATTAATTAGGACCATAAAATTCTTATTCTAGCCCTGTCTGTTGAGAAGGCATGTTGGAAAGTGAAAAAAAAAACTGATTACATTAGGGATAGAAGTATCATATGTCAACACAGTAAAGGCTCTATATCACAAGCCCATAGCCAACATCATTCTGAATGGGAAGAATAAAAGCATTTCCTCTAAAAATCAGGAAAATATGAGAATGTCCACTCTCATCACTCTTATTCAATATATAAAATTTCATCCGGAGCAATCAGGCAAGAAAAAACAAATAAAAGAGATACAAAAAAAATGAGGAAGTCAAATTTCCCCTGGTAGCAGATAGTACAACTTTATACTTAGAAAGCCTTAAAGACTATACACATACACACACACACACACACACACACACACAAACCTTTTAGAACTGATAAACAAATTCAACAAAATAGCAGAATATAAAACCAAACATATAAAATCAATAACTTTTTAATACACCAAAAATGAACTTCCTGAGAAAGAAATTAGAAAAAAAAACTATTCACAATAAGTGAAAAAAAACACAAATAAATAAAATATTCAGGAATAATCTTGACCAAAAAGATGAAAAAATTCTACAATAAAAATTTTAAAGCACTGAAGAAAGAAACTGAAGAAGACACTAGAAGGTGGAAAGAACACCAGTGGGAGAATGAATATGTTTAAATGAATACACCACCAAAAGTGATCTACAGATTCAATATAATCCTCATTAAAATACCAATGACATTCTTCACAGAACTAGGAAAAACAATACTAAAATTCATATGAAAGCACAAAAGACCCATAACAGCCAAAGCAATCCTGGGCAAAAAGAGCAACACTGTGGGGATGATAATTCCTAGTTTCAAAATATACTAAGAGCAATAATAATAAAAACAGAATTGTATTTAAAAAGAATAGAGGACTCAGAAATAAATTCATGCATCTATAGCTAACTGATTCTCAACAAAAGTTCCAAAAACATATTTTGGAGAAAAGACAACCTCTTTAACAAATTATGTTGGGAAAACTGAATACCCATTCGGAAAAGATTGAAACTAGGCCCCCTGTACAAAAATCAACTCTCACCCTGTACAAAAATCAACTCAAATAAATAAATAAATAAATAAACTCAAAATGAATCAAAGATATTAATGTAAGACCTGAAGTTTTTAAATGACTAGAAGAAAGTATAGATATTGCTACAGGCAACAATTTCCTGAATAGGATTCCAATAGCCAAGGAAACAAAATAATTGAAAAACAGGATCACATCAAATTAAAAAGCTTCTGCACAGCAAGAGAAATAATCATCAGAGTAAAAAGAAAAACAACCTACAGTATAGGAGAAAAAAATCTTTGCTAGCTATTCATTTGATAAAGGATTAATATCCAGAATATATAAATATTTTTTAAAAGTTAACAATAAAACAATCTAATCAAGAAATGAGCAAATGATGTGAACAGATACTTCTCAAGAGAAGAGTATGAATAGCCGATAAATATGTTTTTAAATGATGAATTTTTATTCATCAGGCAAATGCAAATCAAAACTATACTGAGATTCCATCTGACTGGGAAGTAGTCAGAATGGCTATTATAAAAATTAATAAATAAATTACAAACACAAGTAAGGATGTGGAGTAAAAAGAACCCTTATATAATCTTGGTAGAAATGTAAATTAGTTTAGTCACAATAGAAATCAATATGGAGTTTCCTCAAAAATCTAAAAATAGAACTATCATATAATCCAGCTATATCAATCCTGGGTATATATCCAAAAGAAATAAGTCAGCATAGCAAAGAGGTAACTGCACACCCATGTTTATTACAGCACTATTCAGAATTGTAAAGATATTGAAGCAGCATAGGTGCTCATTAACAGATGAACAGACTTTAAAAATGGTATATATACACTATAGATATCATTCAGTCATAAAGAATAATGAAATTATGTCATTTTCAAGAAAATTGATGGAATTGGAGGACGTTAAGTGAAATCAGCCATACAAAGAACAAGTGTGGCATGTTTTCTCATGCCCATTAGTACCTTGCTTTCTCTACTTTAAAATGAAACAGAGAGCTAAATGTGTTTGGGGCTGCAAGACTAAGCATGGGGAAGCAGGTGATAGCTTTATCAAAGAAAAACCTGTGACAGATAGTCAATTAACATCATGGTGATTCTGCAGTTACAAAATCAGTTTTTATTTGACATACAGGTTTGTCACATCTTTTGAAAATTTGGCAATGAGGTTGAAGGTCTCTTAATAATTCTATAGATCCTTGTATTCATGTATGCATGAATAAAGTATTAATAAAAACTTTTCTCTTTTTTCTATGGGTATATATGATCTTGGGTTAGCTTTCTACCTCTGTTCCCTTGGAAACCTGAAAAAGGTGGAATACCAATTGGATTGGTTTTGCAGATTTATATAGCTTATAGTCCCATAATTACTAATTTTTCTACATTTGGAAGGATACAAGTGAACCCTAAATCAATGGAAGAATCTAGATTTAAGAAGAATGCTTTTCATTTATGAAGTCTTAAATCAATTGGACCTTGATATTATGCTATGGTTTGAATATCAGCTCCAAAACTTATGTTGAAATTTAACTGCCAATGTGACAGTATTAACAGGTGTCAGCATCCTACAGTGATACAGGCACATCACTGTTTATAGCAGTGCAATTCACAATAGTCAAGTTAAGGAACAATCCCAGGTGCCCATTAACAGATGAATCAATAAAGAAAATGAGTCATGTATACACAACAGACTTTTACTCAGCTATAAAGGAGAATGGAATAATGCCATTTGCTGGTAAATGGATGTAATTAAAGAACATCAGGCTAAGTGAAATAAGTTAGATTCACAAAATCAAAGGTCAACTGTTTTCTTATACAAGCAGAAATTAGAAACAAGGGGGAAACAGGGTTGGGGAATTCCACAAAAACAGAAGAAAGATCAGTAAATTACAGAAAAGGGATTAAAGATGATAGAGGATAGATGGGGAAAGGGAGGAACTGCAGAACTGAATTGATCAAGTTATGCTATGTACATATATGAGCATACCACACTGAATTCCACCTCCATGTATATCTACAAAACTCCAATTAAAAACAATGAATAAACAGAAGTAAGTTCAGTAGAGTAGAGGAAGAAAACTGGGACAGGAAGGACAGAAGAAAATATGCAACTACTGGGGACTGAAATGGACCAAATTATATTCCATATATGTATGAATATGTCAAAATGAACCCCACTATTATTTATAACCATTATGCACTAATAAGAACTTTTTTTAAAAAAAGGGATAATTAGATCATGAGGACTCTGTCCTGATGAGTGGATTAAATCCACTATTGTGAGAGCACTTTTCTGATAAAAAGATGAAGCTTGGCCTCCATTAATTCATATCCCTCTCTCATTCTTTCTTGCCACATAATGTCTTCCATGAGATTATGATGTGGCAAGAGGTTCCTTACCAGGTGCACCCCTCAATCTTAGACTTACCAGCCTCAAGGACAGAAAATGAAATAAATTTTAGTATTTATAATCTATCCAATCTGTGGCATTCTGTTATAGCAGCAGTAAACAGACTAAGCTATATTGTTAGAAATATCTTGAATTTTATAAACAACTCTTTGGCAGCTTAAGTGGAAAATATCAAAAGGTAAAACATACTACAGATTTCCCTGAGTTTAGAAATATTTGTAACCAGGCCTCAGAAGCTTCAACTATGGGAAAGTTACAGGAAACACCAGTTCCTATTTTGAACATGGGTTTCTGAGCCATGGTAGCCCCATGCTTGCTCATGTGATCTAATTTCCCTTGCACATGAACTATCACTCAGGGAGCAGGATCCACAGAATACCCACTGGACTGAAGTGTGGACTGTCAAGACTCCCATTGAAAATGCATTCTCAAAACTGCTCAGCTGGCATACCATGTTTCCTGTGTCCTTCTACACAAAACTAAGGGCTAGTACAAACCATTTTATTCATGCAGGTGGGAGATGTTTCTCGTTGATCTGAGGTCAACCAAGAGTGCTGCAACATGAATGTGAAACAAGGACAGAAGAGGTCTTCTGAATGGATACTCACATGCACATCCGGAATGGGCTTGGTGAAGAGGGAGATGACCACAATGGTGATGACAGAAATGACAAAGAGGATAATGGCAAAATACAAGTAGTGGACCCCACAGATAATGGTGGGACAGTTGCTGGGCTCCATGCAGCTCCCAGTTCCATAGGCAAACTCAGTAATCATACGGGAAATCCCAATCAGAAATCCTAGGATGAGTCCCCAAAAGGCTCCCTGTGAAAGAAAACCCTGAATTAATGAGTGCTGAATCCACAAAATAGGTGGGAATTCTAACATTACAAGAGATGGGCAGAGGCGAAGGAATAAAGCTGAGAGAAACGGTAGCTCTAGACCATCTGAAGCCAGACCATCATGGTGCAGGACAGGGCTGGGGCTGTCCTGCTGGGGCTGTTAAGTCAGGCTTCCAGGGGGTCTCTCTATCTTGTTTCAGCAGCATGATTTCACCTGCATCATTAAACAAGGACTTATAATATAATGAGGTAAAGTGACCAATAACTCATATAGAATTTTAATCTCCCCTAAATTCCAAAAATTCCTTTTAACTTAAAAAATATTTGAACTCTCCACCTCACCTATTGTCACCACCTGCCTCCAGATTTACACCCATTCAGATATAAAGTAACTACTTGTAAAATATTTTGTCTTCCTTGAAGACACTGAAAAAAAATTAGGTATTTGTGGGGTAGAGAAAGTAAATTTTCCATATATAAATAATCCTTCCTTCTTTAGTCCCCTTTACAAATAAAAACTCACTCTTTTTATTTTAATAATGTAACATTATATAATGCATTTTATATAATATCAAATTTGGGGTTTGCATATGAGATACACAGAAACTTTCCAGAGACTAAAAGAGTTAGGGGACTATTTTTCAGAGAATTTTTTAGACTCTTCTTTCTTCTTCCCTCCCTTTCTTCCCTATCTTTTCTTTGCTTTCTTCCTCTTCTTTCTTTACCTTCCTTCACCTTTCTTTCTTTGCTTCCTCCTTTGCTTGCTTTTTTGCCTTTTTGTCTGCACTCACTTAAGGTCCATATCTATTTTTGAAAGCTACATATTAAGTGATCAAGTGGCAAATGATAATGTGCAGTTAGAACAGTAGCCAAAATGAATCTTCATGATTTTGTCAAGGGTTGATCAGTCCCTTAGCTAGCCACAGTTATTCCTATACTATAATCCAAGTGTGTTAAATTAACAGCTATTCTTTAAGTATGCCATGTATGTTTATGTCCTTTGTTCAGGTCATTCTTTCTATCTAGGAGACTTGGGATAGTTCTCTTCCTGGTAAATTTATCCTATCTTAAATACAATAAAATAGAGAGAACTGGGTGGGTTCACTCTCCTTGCTGTGGCCATAACACTGTGAACACACCTCCATGCCAGCCCAACTCTCCTGCCATGCAATCACTCATTCAATTCTCTGCCTCCTCATTTGAACTGGGAGTTTTCCCAGAAAAGGAACCAAGTTTCATTCACTTAATGTAGCTAGTGCCTGGCACCATGCCTGGTATCTGAAATTGTCTATTAAATTAATAAATGAGTAAGAAAAAGGTTTCCCATTCATCCTCCATAATGTATTCCTTCAAAAAACATTTTTTTAAATTTTAGTTAGTATGAATAATTCTGATAAAACTTACCAAGAATTTTTTCTTTTTTGGCAATTAACTTCTATTCCTTTATCATTACTCTCAAGTGGCTCTTAAAACAATTAATAGCCTTTCATATTTTCTTGTGCATTTTAGGATATCCCTGACAACTAACTGTTGGGAGTCGCCCTGGCTCCAAAGACTAACTTCCCCATCCCCCAAGAAGAGCCGTCCAATGGTGAGCCCTGCTGGCTCACATGATCCTGCCATCCAATGGTGAAACCTGCTGGCTCACATGACCCTGCTGTACAATGGTGAGCCCTGCTGACTCACATGATCCTTACCCACCAATCAGACTAGCCCTGCTGGCTCACCTGATCCTTACCCACCAATCAGAAAGCACCCCATGCCAACTGTCAAACCACCCCCGGTTCTATAAATATGCAGAGCTGTTCCTCAATAAAGGGGCATTTTTCTCTGATGGCAAGCCTTGATGGTTCTTTCACTAACCACTAGGTATATGCAGGGTTCTCAGAAGCAAAACTATCAAAATGTTTCCAGACATTGACAAAGTCCCCCTTGAAGAGGGTGAAAAAACACTTCCAATGGAGAATAAATATGGTCTATCTCAATTCTTATCTTTATTTTTGAAAACACTGGTTTATTGCCGAATTAGATATTCTTGTGGCCTGATGTAGTACCCACCTGGGCTCTTAGACACAAGTTGACAATTTGTATTTTAGAAATATTCCAGGGAACCAGCTTTCTGCTAATCACTACTGAAATTTGTCCAAAGATATGCATCTATGTCTCTAACCTGTTGAGATTACTTTCTTGTTTAATTCTGATTTCTCCAAGGTGTCTGGAATAACTGGATTATCTTTCTCATAGCAAATGTGGAAAGAAGAGATATACCTGTTGTATTTTGTGTACCTCAAAACTGGGTTGTTCCACTGAGGTACTTCCCTGATGCAGTATATATTTGTTTCTGTCCTTTTGAGAGTGAGGAAATGTTTCCAATCAAAACTATGTTATCAATTTTATTTTATTCTTTCAGATAGTAAGCCCATGGTCAGCACTGCTGCTCTTTCTCAGTCCTTCCCAGGTAGACAGATGGTTGGAAATAGAGACAGCTGAGCCACACCCCAGACATACAACATATCCAAATGCATCTTTCTCATTGTGTTTTAAAAACAGTAATGGCATCCCACTGTTGGCTTAAATTCTTTAACCTGGCTTTCAAAGTGATCATTCCTATTCTAACTTTGACCTTCTTTTCCAGCTGCATCTTCCATTATTCACAAACTCTCTCTCCAGCCAGGTAAGATTCCTTGCAAGTCCCTTGTCTTCCCCTTATCCTTTCTTCTCCACATTGGGCAAATCTCTTCTCTCTGCTTAAATTCCTTCTCTTTCTTTTTCAATTTTTAAATCCCTCCAGACCCACTTTTCCAAGATATCTTCTCAAATGATTTCAGCACATGTTGATTGATACAGCCTTTCCTGAATCTCTTCCTACTTACATTTTGAATCAAACTTTTAAAAATGCCTCAATTCTTATCTATCTTACATTGTTTTTCAGATAAAATGTTTGAGCAACAGGACCTTTTTCTTCACGGGTCCTGAATAGTGCTGGCTGAAAAACCAAGTTCATACCATAGCCTCTGGAAGTAATTATGCTAGGATTTCCTGTGGAGTTGCTCACCCAGAGACTACAAACTTCATAGGAGGCTCCATGAGGTCAGGTCAGAATCACCAAGGTTGGATAGAAAATGTACAATATGAGTTGGGACCCTGTACCAAGAAGAACAGGGTACTTATAGAGAAAGCAGACCCAGTATTAACTCCTGAGGAGTTTATTCCAACTCTTAGAGAGTTCCCATTGTCCATAGAGACTTTCTCATATAAACCTTTAGAGGTACATCCATTTCTTATTAAGATCTCTGGGAAACAGAATCCCTTCCACAGAGAATATACCCATAGAAAATTCTGTGGCAGACTGGCTTTTCTGAATATGTCAAAGCAATACCTACAGGTTCAGTGATTCTCTTCCAGAAAATAGCAAGCAGGAAGACAGCTGCAATGGGTGGTCCCAAGTAACTGGTAATGGACTGGATATAATCGAAGAGCTGCCCACTTTGTGCTGACTGCACAATGGGCACCCAGGCAATACTGATGGCAATCAGAAAGAGAATGAACAACCTGAAATCAAATTCCCCATGACAGAATGTTAATAAATAATCCTACATAAATGTATACATATTACTGTGTGTCCCACACATATATACACACGTCACTTTCAAATATATATATATATATATATATATATATATATATACACACACACACACACACACACATATGTATCTGTTCAAATACATACATAATATGACCACAGAAAGGAAAAGTAATAAGCAAATTCATTCTTGAGTCTTTTTTCCTCCCTATTCATCTGTGGCTATGGGTAAGTGAAACACACTTGGTTTTCGATAGTCATTTAGGCCAAATCATTCCCACATAAAAATCCCACTTTGGGAGGCAGAAGTGTACAGGGACAAGGCTATATACTTTGGAGCAAGACAGTTCTGAATTAAATTTCTTTCTATCTTTGTGTGATACAGGACACATTGTTTAGCCTCTCCCTGAATCTCAAATTCTCCAACTCTAAACAGAGAAATATATGACTGACCACACACAAAAAAACAAACAAACTGGAATAAGCATTAGTGAGATTAAAATGCCTCACAAACAGTAGGAATTCAATAAATAGTAAAAAAAACTATTGTTTTATTTAAAAATCTATTGTTATTATTTTCTTCTTCTTCATAATAAAATTTAAAACAAGCCAATGAAAGTTTATAAAGGAACAGTCTAGATAGGAAGGGACACAATTAGGTATTTCCAGTTCTCTCCCTCTTGAGCTTTACCATGTCCTAAAAAGATTGGTGAGTCTCACACAAGTTCTTATTACTTGGCTCTTGATTTAACTATAAATTAAGGGGATCCTTGTGAAAATAGAAGAAAGAACAGCAGAATAGAGGAATGGGATTGAGGAGAGGGAGGAGGGATGGAAAAGGGGAGGAACAGCAGAATGAAATTAACCAAATTATGAATATATCACAATGAATTTCAATTTTTTATATAACTATAATGCTCCTCTTTAAAAATAAAAACCAACAGGGGCTATAGTTGTAATTCAGTGGTAGAGCATTTGCCTGTCATGTATGGGGCCCTGGGTTTGATCCTCAGTATCACATGTATATAAATTAAGGGAATAAAATAAAAGATCCATTGCAACAAAAAAAAATACATTTTAAACAACAACAACAAATGAATGCAAGGAAGAGCACTAGAGTAGAAGAGAATCAGGAAGAGGGAGAAGAGGAGGGAAAGGGGAAGAACTGGGGATTTAAATGCAGCAAATTATGTTATATGCCTCCAAGAATATGTACCACTATTATCTAAAACTATAATACACTAATGAAAGCACTTAAAAAAAAGGCTTTGATTCACTTACTTCACATGTATTTAAGGCAAAAGAGTCTTAAACTGACCTTCTTAAAGATGTGTTTTTAAATATTTCTCACTCTGAAATTCCCTCCCACTGCCCCCCATTTACCCAAATTCTACCTACCACTTTGAACGCAGTTAAGGTTCTTCCTCCTCCAGGACCCTTTCCCAAGTATGCCACACTACGCTCACCTCTCCCTTATCTGAGTCCCTAATTGCTCTTACAATCCACATAGCAGAGTTTGAAACTGTTTCACCTCACTCTGAGCTTTTATAGGAGACTGAGATAAGCCACAAGATAAGTAGTTATGGTATGTAAGGAAGTGTGAGACCCAACACAATCTTAGGATTAGGGAATCCAGACCTGTCCAAAGCAACAAAGTAGTCTTCTTTCCCATTTTGTACTTGAGTCTTAAAAATAACAAGGAGAGTTAGTAAGTGCCTTTTTAAGGTAAAGCCAGTCAAGGTAGTAGTACTATTTTCTATGATACAAAGTAGTAGATTCTGGGCTGGTCAGATCTCCCTTGGCTGCCTTTCTTTAGCCCAAAGACCTGTGGATTGGCAGCCCATATTCCTCCTGAACTCATTGGGAATCTTTTCTTTAACTAACATCCCAGGGTTTGTTCCACCTGACCTGAGAAGAGTGCTTTAGCCCCCTGAAGAGACATATCAGCAGTCAGACACACACTATAAACCCAGTAACTCAAGAGGTTGATTTAAGAGAATCGCATTTGAGGCCAGCCTGGACAACAGAGCAAGACACTGTCTCAAAATTTAAAAAAACTAAAGGGTTGAGATTGCAAGTCACTGGTAGAGTATCCCTTGGTCACATTCCCAGTACCAGGGAGATCGGGGAGAGAGGGAGGTGGGGAGAAAGAGAGAAGAGACACATAAGCATATCTATCAATCCTGTATCCAGGGCACCTGTTTAATGGCTAATGATGATAATGAGCACACCTGATCCATTTGACAATGTTTTGATATTTTCAGAATTCTGTTGATAAATTCATTTATGACAGTCAAAAATGTAGAGCATTGATGACTTCCAATTCTCCAGTTTAAAGTTAAACATTACTGAAGGGTAAATATAACAAACCACCAATGTCACTCTACCAGCACTGTCCAATCTTGCCTAGCTGATCATTTTCTGATCATTCAAGCTTTTGCATGATAGATAACTGTATTTACCTTCCTGCAATCATGAGCTCTTTCTCAGATGCTTGCTTCCGGATCTTTGTGTAGATGTCCATGGTGAAGAGGGTGCTGGCACTGTTGAAGATGGAAGTTAGGGAGCTCATGAGAGAAGCCATCATGACTGACAGCATCAGGCCTCGCAATCCTGGAAGACAAGGAAGTTCTGAGTGGCACATCTAGTACTTTAGCAGGACTCAACTTTTGTTTGCTTCTGAAACTGTGCCATCTTCTCTAGTTTTTCCAGATAAAATAAATGTTTTAATTTGGGCATAGTGGTGCACACCTGTAATCCCACTGGATCAGGAGGCTGAAGCAAGAGGATCACAAGTTCAAAGCCAGTCTCAGAAATTTAGCAAGGCCCTAAGCAACTTAGTGAGATCCTGTCTCTAAATAAAATATTTTTTTAAAAGGGGTGGGTTGTGGCTTATTGGTTAAACAGCCCTGGATTAAACCTGCTACCAAAAGCAAAATAAACAAAAAATAAATAAATGTTTTAAGGAATGGGCCATGGCTTTAAATTATAATTCCATGACAACCAACAAAGCTCTAGATAAAAAAAACATATATGAGGTAAATATTTCACAATTGAATTGTAATGATGATGATGATGATGGTGGTGGTGGTGATGTTTCCAGTTGAGGGATTTTTTATATGATCTTTCACTCAAAAGATTCATGATATAGCTCAAAGATATTTAAATGAGGGTTCAAAAAATAAGGTTATCAAGAAAATAAAAAGACAGCTATAGAATGGGAATAAAGGTGTACAATTCATATATCTGGTAAGGACTTACTATACAGACCATATAAAGAACTATCATACCTCAATAATAAAAATACAAATAACCCAATTAAAATGGCAGATGATCTGAATAGTCATTTCTCCAAAGACATACAAATGGTCAATAATGACATGAAAAGATGCTTGACATCAAGAAAATTCAAACCAAAGTCACAATAATTATTATTTCACACCAATTAGGATGGTATTTGAAAAATATAACAAAAAGAGAAATGTGGGCTTTCTATTGCTGGTAGAATTGTAAAATGGCAAAGTTACTATGCAAAATTGGAAGTTCAGCAATCAGTTAAACATAGTTACCATATGATTCATCAGTTTCACTCCTAAGTGTCTACTCAAGGGAAATAAAAACATACATCCACACAAACATAAGCATAAATGTTCATGGCACCATTATTTATAACATCTGAATAATAAAAACAACTCAAATGTCCATCAAGTGATCAAAGGTTAAAGAAAGTAAACAATTGATAAATGGATTATCATGCAATGGAATATTATCCATTAATAAAAAGAAATAAAATGCAAATACATGCCACAACACAGATCAACCTTGAAAACATGCTCTGTTAAAGTAGACAGTCACAAAGGACCATATATTATTATATTATTCCTTTTATATGAAAGATCTGGAACAGGCAAATATATAGAGACAGAAAGTGTATCTCTGGTTATTTAGGACTGAGAGTTTGGGTTGAAACAAGGAAGGGCTGCTAATTTCTTTAACAGGTGCAGAATTTCTTTATTAGGTGATAAAAATTTTCTAAAATGGATTAGGCACTACTCTATGAACACACTAAAAATCATTGAGTTGGACACCTTGAATAGGCAAATTATATGGAATGTCAGTTAAAGCTCAATGAAGTTTTTATTGAAAGAAGACAAAGCTCTATTTCAAACTCTGACCTAAGCAAGTTATGAAAAATTGTAGGCCTCATTTCTTGAGGCCTAATATGACATCCACTCATGTCAGAATAAGAGGTGTTGTTTTAAAAGTTTTCCCAATCACAGCAAGCATGGTTGGCTATAAATCTCTGTCATTCTTTCAATACCTCTGTGGGCACACAATTGCACCTGCTGAGGCCAGAAGGCCAGGGCAAGCTGAAGGCCCACCATCACTGCACAGATTTACAGTCTCAGTAGCAAAGTGACTTTAAGGATCACCTAGGCTTAATATCTACTTGCTACAATGGGTCCCTTCCACAACTCTTGGTATGCCCAAACCCTCAGTAATAGGAAATCTGCTACACCACAGGAAGCCTATTCCCTCTTGGACAGTTCTGACCAGGCTAAAATATGCCTCTTTATAGCTTCAGTCCTTATGCAACTCAGTGGGAGAGATCTTACCTTTCCCTTCTTTACCTCTTTCATAGGTTTAAAGATAACTTGTGATGCGAGGGGAGGGGAGAGGATGTGGGGATAGGAAAGATGGTAGAATGAAACAGACATTATTACTATATGTCTATATGTGACTGCATGACCAATATGACTCTGCGACATGTATACTCAAAAAATAAGAAATTATATCCCATCTATGTATGATATATCAAAGTGCATAAATGCATTCTACTGTCATGTATAATTAATTAAAACAAAGTATAAAAAAGATAACTCATGTCTCCTTGAGTTCTGTATTCTCTAAGCTAAATATCTTCAGTTTCTTTCAATATTCCTACATAATTTAGGAATCCAACTATATAGAACTTGACTCCTATTTCCATTAACTTCAATAGATTTATTGAGTCAACATTCATGCCTGTTATGATTTGGATCTGAAATGTTCCCAAAAGGCTCATGTGTTGAAGGCTCAGTCCCTAATGCACCTTTGTTCAGATGTGGGGCTTTTGGGAAGTGATTGGATCATTAAGGCTCAAACCTCATTAGTGGATTCATCCATTGATGTATGCATAATTTGATAGCACTATTGGGAAGTGGTAGAAACTATAGGAGGTGGGTCCTCATTAAAGAGAGTGGGTCCTCATTAAAGAGAGTGGGTCCTTGAGGCAATGCCCTTATGTACTTAAGTTCCTGTTGTCTGTCTCCTTGTCTGTCTGTGAGTACACACTCACCACAAGAATTAAGTAATTCATACTTCTCTCTCCTTCTGGCTGTATGAGGTAACTTTCCTCTGCCACACCTTCCCCACCATTAAGTTCTGCCTCACCAAGGCCTAGAATCAAATGGAATGAAACCTCTAGTGACTAGAATCTCTGAAACCATAAGCCAAAACAAATCTTTCCTCCCTTAGGTTGATTTTTTTCTCAGGTGTTAGGCCACAGACACAAAGCTAATAAACACAACGTAACAGTTGTCTTACTCGTGCTTTAAATATAGCCTGCACTGCTCTGCAATTGTGACTTATTTTTAAATGGACATGTTTTTTCTCTTCTCCCCCTGCCTAATCTCTCCACTTTTCTAATCTTGGGGGAAACAGGATTACCCTTCTTCCCCCATACTAAGCCTAGTTGTCTGTCTGTGAGTATACACTCACCACAGGAATGAAGTAATTCATACTTCAGAGATGGTACCATATCTTAGAAATCTTACAAATGAGCAAATGAATTCTGACCCCCATCAGGGCACACCTGGAATGTAGCCTTTCAGAGCTCTCTGTTCTTCCTGATAGGCAGAATCATAGACTCTGGTGTAGTGTCACCCCCTCCTCCACAGAAAATCTTAATTAAGCTTCTCCAGATATCCTCACCATAACTGATCTTAAAATATCAGCAAAAGAATCTCTGCAAAACAGTTCACTATAGTTAAGCTTCCTATTTCCTGTTGCTCTATCTTACAATAACTAAAATTGGCCACGGCCTGAAGGAGATCAGCACTCCAGGAGGCTGATTCATAGTGGAATAGGGAGCGTGAGCATGGGAGGAATAGAGGAACTCTATTCCTAGATAGGGCAGAGGGGTTGGAGGGGAAGGGAGGGGGCATGGGGTTATTAATGATGGTGGAATGTTATGGACATGATTATACAAAGAACAGGCATGAAGACACGAATTGGTGTGAATATACTATGTATATAACCAGAGATATGAAAAATTGTACTCTATATGTGTAATAAGAATTGTAATGCATTCCACTGACATATATAAATTTAAAAAAATTAAAATAAAAATAAATAATATTGTCTAGTAATAACAAATTTCAAATTCTGAAAAACCTGTTTCCTGAGGGCCCAAACTGACATGCTCTGTCAATAATTAAGTCATCACTCAGTGTAGTATATATAAACACAGACTTCCCCTTGGCCATTGGCTTATTTTCCATCAGGAAAGTTGGTCCACCAGATGCATGATTTCATTACTGAATAAAGGCTGTGCTGATCCATGAAGCTTGCACCCAGCTCAGTCATTTTGTGCTAACACTCCTAATCTAACCAGCTTTTCAGCCCTTGAACCATAATTAAGAGATTTTTTTTCTCCAACGTGAAACATGAATTACAAATTCACAGGTCAGTCCCAAAACTCTAGTTATTCTAAACTCAGGATTCAGTCTTCTAGGATAACATATTCTTTCTTTCTTTCTTTCTTTTTTTTTTTTTTTTGGGTACTGGGGATTAAACTCTTGGGGATGCCTAACTACTTATCCACATCACAAGCTCTTTTTAATTCTTTTCATATTGAGATAGGGTCTCATTAATTTGCATAGGGCCTTACCAAATTGCTAAGGCTGGCCTTAAACTTGTGATCCTCCTGCCTCAGCCTCCCCTCCAGACTTGCTGGGATTTCAGGCATGTGCCACCATGCCTAGAAGGGTGGGGTTCACCTATAATTCCAGCAATTTGGGATAACATACCTTGTATAGTAAGAAGCCACACTGAATTTTATTCATCTACAACTTATCTACAACTTCAAACTCCTTCCTTCTAGAACTAAAATCTGGACTTTTTCCTCCATATATGTCCATGAAATTATCTAAAAGTTAATTCATTCTCCAGGTAACTAGGAGGCTTAGTTCAAGCCTTCATATTAATTTGTTGGAATGTTTTATTTATTTTTAATGGATAGAAAAATTGTTTATATTTATCATGTACACCATGACATTTTGAAATATGTATAGATTGTGGAATGGCTAAATCTAGCTAATTAACATATCGATGACCTCACATACTTATTGTTTTTTGTGGTAATCTGCTCTCAGCAATTTTCAAGCACATACACTATATTGTTAATGGCCATAGTCACCACATTGTACAATAGATCTCTTGAACTTATTCCTCCTATCTGAAATTTTGTATTCTTTTACCAATATTTCTCCAAATCATGCCACCCTTTGTCTCACTCCCAGGTAATCACCATTCTCTTTATTGCTATAATCTTGACTTTTTACATTCTGTGTTTATCATGCAGTATTCATCTTCCTGAGTCTGGCTTAATTCACTTAATATAATGTCCTCCAAGCTCATCCAAGCTGTCATAATGACAGAATTTCCTTCTCTTTTAAGGTGAAACAATATTCCTTTGTGTATATATTCCATTTTTCTTTATCCATTCAAATATTGAGTTCATGGATTGATTTCATATCTTGACTGTTGTGAACCATGTTGCAATGAACATGGGGGTGCTGCTATCTCTTCAACATACTGATTTCATTTCCTTCAGATATATATACCCAATAATGAGATTATTAGGTCATATCGTAGTTCTGTCTTTTTTTCAGGAACCTCCATAGTGTCTTCCACAATGATTATACTAATTTGTATTGCCTGTGTTGAAGATCTTCGAAAGATTTTCTAGATGATCATGGAAGAGCCACGGTTTTCCCTAATAAGTTTTTAGATCATTTATTTTCCAAGCCTGACTGATGGACAAGTCCCAGGACTCAGAGAGCCTAACCAAGTCATATTCTTACAGACATGTGCAAAACCTGAAAATACTTAGAATGAAACTTCCCTTATTGACCCACGAGATTCATAAACTTTTTAGTTTCAGAAGGCACCCAGGAATTTAGAGGGAGTCTAAACCCAATCAGCCTCTCAAGAAAGACTCACCATCAGGCATGAGCTCCACCACCAAGGTGGGGTAGGCGATATTGGTACAGCCAACTGGGGTGCCACAATATTTTTTACATTCTGAAGGAAGGACACAGGCAATTTTTTCTGGGGAGAGACAAAGAATCATATCAGCAAACACACATTGGGGGAATACTTCTAAAATTCACCTTCTTAAAACAAGCTGTCAAATATAACATTTCTGCCCAGGGCCCTGAAATGGTTCCACATGAGTATAGATTGCAGTGAGCATCTCCATCCCATGCCCCTACACATTTTGTCCTGATACACCCCCAACCTCTGACTACGGAGGAAGGATGGCTCCTAAATAGAGGAAGATGGGGAAAAAAGATATGCTTAATGTGAGATGGTGGGGAACACTTTCTTTAGACCTTAGCTAACTACTCTTCAGCTCAACAGTGATAATTACCTTGTTTTCTCCTGAAAAAGCACAGTGGTCTGTGGTTCCTAACCACAAAGATATGCATAAGTTATGCAAATTCTAGACCATGTTATATAAGGCACATGAGCACCTGCAGAGTTTTGTCCTCCAGATTTATTTTAAGCAGCTCTTAGAAGTAGAGTCACATGTCTAAATAACAGGAGATTTCCTCCGTGACAGGATTGTTGGATACCACCTCCGAGATATGGGAAATCTGAGATTAAAAAGTAAATAGCCTCACAGGGAAAGGAACATGGTCTAGAGTCTTAGAGAGAATTCTAGAAATATGTATAGGATTCAGATCAACAAATATTTGTTCAACACTTGCTACAAGAATATCTCATTTAGTGCTGCCCTATATTCAACCATAGCATATTTGTAAACAAGTATGTATAACATGCATTAGAATATAAACCATTCAGTTAGTTATACAGTCTTCCCTCAGTGTCCTTGGAGGGAATTGGTTCCAGGACACTACCGGACACCCAGTGGATACAAAACTCTGCAGGTGCTCAACTAACTTGTATAATATAGAATTTATAGTATTCTATATTATATATAGTATAGAATTTGCATAACATATGTATATATTTCTGCATACTTTAAATCATCTCTAGATTACTTATAATACCTAATATAATATAAATGCTATGTAAACATTTGTTGTACCATGTTGAACAATAACAAGGCAAAAAAGTCTATACATGCTCAGTATAGATAAAATTTTTTCTGTATATTTTCGATCCATCCATAGTTGGTTGAAAACATGGACATGCAAATCATGAATATAAAAGACCGACTGTATTTTTTTTTCATGACAGACAAGCCTGGGGTGGGTGTAGGAGCTATAATTGAGCACATATTATTAAATGGAAGAGGTAAATTGGATGCATATTGTGACTTTAGAAGATTTGAAAAATAAAATGAGAAAACAATTGCCAGTGTAAGAAAATCCAGGGAAGACAACCCCAAACGTCTTTGCCCTCAAGTTGCTCATTGTTGATCAGAGGGGAAAATGATGCTTGGGAATCATGGCAAGAAGAGGGCAGACTACACGCAGCAGGAAGTTAGGGATTTTAGAAGTGATCCAGAGGTAGAGAAATGAGTATGGTCTATGAGTCTACCAGAAGGTATTACCTGTGTAGAGAATGCGACTGATCATCCCTGGCATCACCATGAGGAACATGGGCAGCAGCTTCATGTACCCACACAGGGTACAACCAGCCTTCACATGAGACATATTCTTGGCTGAGAGGCAGCGCTGCACAATCACCTGCCATGGAAAGCCCAGTGAGAGAGGGGTGCAGCCCTGAGATCCCATGATATCCGACAGTTAGGTTCCCCATCCTGAGTCCTTGGCCTAAGACTCAAGACCATGTGAGGCCTCCCCTATGTTTCCCAGCCCCACAAGCCACAGGTAGGCAGGAATCTGTGCAGTGCCCTGGGGATATTTTATTTACCCTGCATATCCAGCTTGAGTACCTGATCTGTGCACCAGTACCACAAGGCGAGGATGGCCAGCCCAAAGATGAGCCCAGGCCATGGGAGGTCTCCCTTCAGGGGATCTCGGAAGATGTGGAAGGAGTCTTCCCTTGGGGTGTAGCATTCTTCCTTGATGGTGGTGTTTCCATCAGAAATTAAGGTTGGAATGGCTTTCATATACTTTTCCATGAAGGCTTCATACCCTCCCACTTCACTGAAAGCTGGAAAACATTGGTACAAAAACAGTCTGAAATTTCCAACTCTTCATAGAGATTTCATCTCTGGGGCCTGAGAATTTGAGAGGACACCACCACCAGAGACAGCCCTTACTGTGTGGTCTTGGGCAAGTTATTTTCCCATTCTGTGCGTCAGCTTTCTCAACCGTAGAATGGAATTACTAACCCTGCCCAGCCCCCTTGGGGGCTACTATGAGGATCCAAAGCAAAAACTGTGAGAGTGTTCTAAACACAAACTTCTTTACAAAATGGAAGGTATCTCAGTGATTTAAAGGAAGTTCTTTGTATGGAATCACATGCAAAGACTTCTTTCCTCACTCCCTATTGTCAGCCATGGTCTTTGGAACTCAAATCACAGGCTTAGAGACCCTCAGTGACCAGTAAGAACCTGGACAGAAACCTACCACCTCTGGTCCTAACAGTGGAATTTGATAACCAAGAAAATGAGGAATCTGGAACCCTGCTACCTCTCAGGTATGGGCCCTTGACAAGTCATTTCTTGTTGACCCACAGGGCTTACTAGGGAGCTTTCATACCAAATGAAAGTTCTTGGAAAACTGAACACTACAGAGAACATAAGAAACCTTCCAGGACAGATAGAAGTTCTTGTGCACCTAAAAATGAAGTGCATTTTACATCCTCTCTTAACAACTATCCCTAGACATAGCTTTTCAATGTTGTCTTTTTTTCTGTCTGTTTTTTAATTTTTTTCTCATTTGTTATATATGACAGCAGAATGCATTACAATTCATATTACACATACAGAGCACAATTTTTCATATCTCTGGTTTTATACAAAGTATAGTCACACCATTCGTGTCTTCATACATGTACTTTGGATAATGATGTCCATCTCATTCCATCATCATTTCTAACCCCATGCCCCTTCCCTTTCCCTCCCACCCCTTTGCCCTATCTAGACTTTGTGTATTCCGCCCATGCTCCCCCTCTCTACCCCACTATGAATCAGCCTCCTTATATCAGAGAAAACATTTGGCATTTGGTTTTGGGGGATTGGCTAACTTCACTTAGTTAGCATTATCTTCTCCAACTCCATCCATTTACCTGCAGATTCCATAATTTTATTCTCTTTCCTTCTTGAGTAATATTTAATTGTGTATATATACTACTTTTTTAATCCATTCATCTACTGAAGGACATCTAGGTTGGTTCCACAATTTAGCAATTGTGAATTGTGCTGCTATAAATATTGATGTGGCTGTGTCCCTGAAATATGCTAGACCGAGGAGAGGAATAGATGGGTCAAATGGTGGTTCCATTCCCAGTTTTCCAAGGAATCTCCATACTACTTTCTATATTGGCTGCACCAATTTGCAGTCCCACCAGCAATGTATGAATGTGCCTTTTTCCCCACATCCTCGCCAACACTTATTGTTTGTCTTTGTAATAGCTGCCATTCTGACTGAAGTGAGATGAAATCTTAGTTTTGATTTGCATTTCTCTAATTGCTAGAGATGATGAACATTTTTTTTCATATATTTGTTGATTGATTGTACATCATATTCTTAGAAGTGTCTGTTCAGAGCCTTTGCTGATTTATTGATTGGGTTATTTGTTTTTTTGGTATTTAGCTTTCTGAGTTCTTTACATACCCTAGTGATTAGTGCTCTATCTGATGTGTGAGAGGTAAAGATTTGCTCCCAAAATGTAGGCTCTCTATTCACCTCACAGATTGTTTCTTTTTCTGAGAAGAAACTTTAGTTTCAATCCATCCCATTTATTGATTCTTGATTTTAATTCTTGCACTATAGGAGTCTTATTAAGAAAGTTGGAGCCTAAACCTACGTGATGGAGACTAGGGCCTACTTTTTCTTCTATTAGATGCAGAGTCTCTGGTTGTATTCCTAGGTTATTGATCCACTTTGAATTGAGTTTTGTACATGGTGAGAGATAGGGGTTTAATTTCATTTTGCTGCATATGGATTTCCAGTTTTCCTAAGAAGAGTGAAGCAGGTGGCATCAACTATACCAGACCTTAAACTATACTACAGCGCAAGAGTATCAAAAACATCAGCGCAAGAGTATCAAAAACACCAATAGGCAACAAAATAGACCAGTAGACCAATGGTACAGAATAGAGGACACAGAGACTAACCCACAAAATTACAATTATTTTATATTAGACAAAGGTGCCAAAAACATACAATGGAGAAAAGATAGACTCTCCAATGTTGTCTTTAGGATTTTCTAGGCAAGTAAAACTTCAAGAAATGAGGGGGTGGGAGGCAACATTAAGTTGCCAATTTAATTTTTTTCAAAGAAGGACATTGAAAGGAAAATTATGACATACTGTCAATAACTCATGAGTGTGGACATTTAACTTCAAAATGTAAGGATATATTTAGCTTTAATGGTTATTAAGCCTCATCTATCACCTTTTTTCCCCCTCAATTTCTCCACAGACAGAGAGGCTCACACTGGGGTCAACTGACTGAAGCTATCAAGGGAGAACAGGAGCCCCAACCTGAGTCCTCCCTAGATGAGGAAGCTGCCTCTGCCCCCAGGGTGATGGCCAAAGTGGGTTGGACCACTGCCCTTCAATGTACACAGACTGCCCAAGTTCACAGCCTGGCAGGAAGCAAGGAGAGAAGCCAAACTTTCTTTGCCTGGCTCTGTACATCTTCCCCCACCCCCTCCCCAGCCTGCCCTTCCCCCACTTACCAAACCCAGTCAGGATAAAAGACCCCACCAGCATAATTGCTGTCTGCAAGGTGTCCGTGTAGATCACAGCTGCCAGGCCCCCTAAGCAGGCAAGAAGACAACATAGGTGACCTCATGTGGAAGACTGCCTCCTATCACCCATCCCAACCTCTACTTCTTGTACACAAATCTGAGAAACCTCCCCATCCCTGGTCACCAACCTGCCTTTCCTCCCCACCCTTTACAGTATTCTGCTATTTAAAAGTGTGTTCTCAACCTCCGCTTTTCACAGAAATGTTCTCAAGGCCTTAGGGAAAGGAGAATGTTTCTGAAGAATGTGATTTGACCATGTTAAGCCAAGGGATGGGTCAAAGGAGATGGCTGCTCTATAGTAAGAGAAAGTAGCTTCCAAATGAAGGCAAAGAAGAGCAAAGAGCTGACTAGGGAGATGCCTGGGAACATTACCAAATTGCCACATTTCAGAGGGCCACTTCTATGTCCATTCACTGTTTCTCAGACTATCTGAGTAACTTTAGTCCTCAAAGATATGGAGCCCCAATTCAGCTGTAAGTTTCATTGTTGGTCTTGACTTTCCCAAACTAGGCAAAGTGACACCTCTGCATCCCTTTCTCCCTCCTACAGTAGCTCCCAGTCCCCATGATATCAAATCCAAGGCCTCTGTACCTCATTTGAATTATCAAGCCTATGGCCCACACTCGCCCCCATTACTCCTCAGTGGCCACTCTCCTTCAGCCAAGTGCATCCTCTTGCTTACCTTGCCTCCACCTCATGGCCTACCATTCCTACCTCCATTCTCAGTTCTCACATTCTTGCACCTGAAACTCCTCTGATCTTCCCAATTTAGTCACATTGTTTCTACAATCTGCAGGGTCAAGCTCTCCCTGAGGTCCTGTAAGAAGTTGCCCTATCCTTGCCATTACTGGAGATTTCTGAGACCACTCAGGTAACTACTAGTAGATACCCAGAAAATGCCCATTCTCAAACTGTTTCCTGGGTGTATCTCTCTTCTTCAAGAAATGCCTAATACTGGGCTGAACTTGAGATGCTGGTTCACTTGAACAGACTCACCTGTGATTGTGTAAAGCCCAGTGATTGCTAATAAGAGAAAGATGGCCAGGTATATATCCAGGCCCAAAGCCAGATTGATGAATATGGCTCCAGAGAAGATGTCTGCCTGGAAGAAAAGGAGAGGCAGGTTAGAAGTGGCAGAAGCCTGTTAGCCACAGGGTGCATACTGTATTCCCAAGCTTTATTCAGGAGGATAATTTGTATCCAGAAAAAGGATTTCATGGTTAAAAAGGTGGAAAATGCTAAATTTTAAAAGTTAAGGCATTTTTTTTTTTGCCACACACCTTCTCTGAACCTTTAGTATACGTCATTTTCTGTGAATCCATAGAAGGCAAACATGAGCACAGTATACAACTTCACCAACTTATTTAACTTTTGCCAAGGAGTAACTATTAACTATTGATGTTCCTCCTAACTCACCTGTAGACTGCTGCTCTTGGCTATTATCCATAATTTACACCTCAATGTACACAAGTCTGTCAGATCTATTCCCAAACACAAGTTTTTGTGCCAAAGAATCCATGAGTGGGGATCCCAACCCCAACTGAAGAATGGAGAGAACTTTAGAAAGATTATAATTTCATCTTCCTGACCCAGAAGGAGTTCATCTTGACTCAAACTTTCAGGGAAATTGTTCCATTTATTTCTCCTGAACTCAATATATTCTTGGTGAAGTTCTTCCATGACCTCTTTCTCCTTGTGTCTCTCAGCCCTCTCATAATTAGCCTTCTACCTGGCTGGATGATGTAGTTGCTAATATACAACAGCAGAGGGCGTAAGGATCAACCAAAATCAATTTTCATGTCATCTCCAAAATACTGCACTACCAGGAAAGATTAATATTAAGGAATGATCATGGTGAATCTTTTCAAACATTTAGACAAAGAATAAGGTTGTCTTCCCCTAGATGGAGATGACTGAGATGTTTTATTGCATAGAATCATTTCAGGGCATGCAAAAATTGCCGAGCCAGAGTCCTGGGGAACAGGTCAATAGAGTTGGACTCACCCTCTCTCAGTCTCATCTCCTCTCTCCCCCTCTACTGCAGCTCCTCAGTTCTCCCTAGTGGCTGAGATGCCCCACAACACCCTCCTGTCCTGCTGCTAGATTTGAATGTGTCCTCCAAATGTTCACTTGTTGAAAACTTAACCCCCAAATCCTTATGTTGATGATATTTAAAGATGGGACATTTGAGAGGTAATTAGGATTAGAAAACACCACAAGGACAGGAGCTCCATAATAGTGTTGACTTTATAAGGACAAGAAGAGAGACTGTACTTTCCAGGCTCCTTATCACCCTGTGATCCACATGTTAGGAACAGCAAGGAAGCCCTCACCAGATGCCAGTGCTGTGCCCTTGAACTTCCCAGTTTCCAAAACTATAAGAAATTGATCTTTATAAATTATGCAATCTCAGGTATCCTGTTATAGTAACTTAAAACATACTAAGACACCCTCCCAATGGAATCTCCTCACTACTGTCTCTCTTATTTGCCTCTATTATTTGGTATAATGTAATTTCATACTTATGTGCTAATGTTTGAGCCCAGGAGAATGAATCAACCCCCCACTCCCAAGATGGGCTTCTGAGGAACCCATGACTTAGTTCCAGTCATCCAGATCTTCCCTGAAGATTCTCATTCAAGAGACTTAATGCTATCATCATTCTTGGTGAAGGAGGATAGGCAGAGCTAGGAGGTGGGAAGAGAGAGGATGATTTAGAAATTCACCCTCTCACTGGAAGCTGGTGGTCAGAGGACCTGAGTTTTAGGTACATCACTGAGTAACCCTAGGCAAAACATTTTGCTTCTCTACTTCTCAGTGCCTTTAAAGCAGGAAGTCTTGCCTCCAGATGGTTGTCTCAGTGGCTGGAAATGGGAAAGGACTGCAGCCAAGGAAAACATTCCCCAACAAGATCCTGGATGGATGCATCCTGCCCTCTGTAGCAGCCCAAGAGGAGGAAAGAACCCCTGCTGTACTCTTTGCTTGCTAAATGTAAATAACCACTTTTTTCTGATTGCATATTTGAAATTGTGATGAATACTCATAATACCAGTTCCTCCCATCCCATGCCTCCAAACAGTTACATGAAATTATGTAAATTAAAGGGGTCCTATTCAAGATTACAGCAGGATGCTGTCAAATTCACACACTTTTGATTTGGTGGATTAGCTAACAAACACAAATGAGCTATAAAAAGAGGCTGCTACTATTGCCTTAGAAATGCCCACAATTGGCTTATTTTCCATGGAAGGTAATTTTTAGTGCTTTAGGATAACATATCATTGTAGACTGTGATTCTCTCATTAATATTTGCCTTACCATCATTAAGTCTCAGACAAGTATTACACAACCCCAAGATAATTCTATAAATGAAGTTTATAAAGACTTCTTGAAGTGTTGAACTCATAGAAATATTGTTCTATGACATTCTATTTCCATCTAGTAAAGATAAAGAATTCTAAGAAAACTTCCCTGGTGAATAAATTCTTTCTCCCATGAGTCATTCCCAACTCCAAAATAGATTCTGCCCTTGAAACCCCAAATATCAGCAGAAACACCTGGGGTTATGATAGCTGAGTTTATGAAAGTGACTGTATTTGAGTGAACTCACTTTAGCCTGGGGTTTCTGGCATTAGTCTTTGGGTGCCTCTTGATGCCCTAATTTCATGCTTCACTACTAGGTTCCCCCCCCCTACTTTTCCAGAGAATTTTATAGTTTACTAAGATGCCCATGTTATTTTGATCCTCAAAACAACATTGAAAAGTAGGGAATCACTTTTCTGTGATATTTTCTGTAAAGTCATTTTAACCATTTTTTTTAAATTGACTTTTAAAATAAAATAAAATTTTAAATAAAATAATGTGTGTGATTTTAAAACAAACAGCATGGGAAGTTATATATTGAAAAGTAAAATATTAAATGCTGAAAAATCATCACTCTGCCCAAAGGTGAACACTGTTGAGAGCTTTTTGTCTACCAGTTATTTTTAAATAGTTTGCTGAAATTTAGATATTAACAGTTATGTTCTCCATACCCTAAATGTAATAATGCTGAAGTCAAAAATTGAAAAATGTTTAAAATTTTTGCTAAAATCAAGGGGAAATATAACAAAATGGTGTGAGTATTTTTTTTGTACATGTAGGAGGAATTTGCTGGAGATCAAACCCTTTGCACTAGCTAACAAATGCTCATCTCTGAGCTAAATCCCAGGCAGTGTGCACATTCTGATTGGATCTTTATAATAAAAGAATACACAAAATATAGAAAATATTGAAATATGAAAATGAAATGTTTGTATTATTATATGATTATGGGTGTTTTCCCACCCTAAGATTTTCTTAAATAACTTGCAGTTTCAAAAGTGGAACAGAAATTTTTTAAATATTCTTTAAGGATAAATGGGTGTGGGGGGATGTAGTAAAAATATAAAAATAAAGATGGTAAGAATACATATGAAGTTCAAGTTAAGGTTTACCTTTTAGGAAGGAGGGGACTGGGATCAAGAGAAAGATCAGAGAAAAGGATACATATAAGTTATGTTTTATTTCTTTTTAAAAATGATAAATTGTGTCAGGTGTGTTGGCACACATCTGTAATCTCAGTGACTCAGGAGAATTTCAAATTCAAAGACAGTTTCAGCAACTTAATGAGACTTTGTCTCAAAATGAAGAGCTAAGAGCAGTGGAGAAGATGTAGCTCAGTGGTAAAGCTCCCTTCCATTCAATCCCCAGTACCACAATAAATTAATAATATATAGTTAGATCTATAAAATTTGAGTGGATAGATATTAAGGCGTTTGTGATATGATTATTCTTTTGCTTTTCTGTATGTTTTAAATATTTCATTAAATTATTTTTATTTAGAAAAGCAAAGGACTGCATAGGAAATACACCATAATAGTGGTATGGTAATAGCCCTGAGAACAATGGTGATATAGCCCCAGGAAATACAAACAAGGACATTCACTTATCATGTGTAATTCATAAAACTGAGGCTTTATCTCAAGTGATCATGCATATTTGAATAATACATAGCTTTGATATAAAAGGAGTATTCTATAATCCTCTGAGGTAATTTGTTTCACATGTAATCATCCCAGATTTCTCCTTTCCTACACTACTGTAAAATGCCTTAAGAAAAAGATAGAGAAAAGAGAAAAAAGAAAGGAAAGAAGGAAAAAAGGAAGGAAGCAAGCAAAGAAAAAAAGAAGAAGAGAAAAGAAAAAAAGGGAGAGAGAGTTGGAAATTTCCCTGATGTTGCTAAAGAAAATCAACTCAAAGTGAAATAGAAAGTATGGTCCTCTAGGTTAAGGGATTGGCAATTTTTTCCCTGTAAAGAGTCAGGTATGAAATGTTTTAAGCTTTTCAAGCCATATCATTATTCCAGCTCTGCAGGTGAAACATGATAGCATCATAGACAACATAAACAAATGGGCTTTTCTGTGTTCCAAGAAAACGTTATTTACACGAGCAAATAGTAGGTTGATTTCTCCCAAGGGCTTTGAAAGTTTAGCTGATCAGTTTCCATGGGACTCTTAGGGAACAATAAAAATTCAGACCCTAACTAGAAAATATTTGGGAGTAACTGAGTCTGATATTGGTGAGCCTTCTGTAGGTTGTTTGGCTTCAGTGAGGATGTTTTTAAGATGCTGTGATCTGTCATGTGTGTTTGCTGTCCATTGTGGTTCTAAGATGTATCTGAGCACCCAATAAATCCTACCTGGCAATGAGGTTTCAGATGGAGAAGCATCATTACTCAAATTTCTCTTTCTATCTGTGAATGTGAACAGCCAAGGTAATAAGCATTCAAATCTTAAGCAAAAGCCAAAGCTTTTATTTTTACCCAAGGATCCCAAATGGACAGCAGAGTTGCAGTAAAAGTTCATTGCAGTCATGATCTGTGATAATAACTTAGGTAAATACAAACAAGGACATTCAGTTATCACATGTAATTCATAAAATCTGAGGCTTTATCTCAAGTGACTGCACATATTTGAATAAGATGCACCATGCCAAGAAACCTCCAGAACAAAATGCTTCTCAGAGCTTGATAAGGAAGGTGCTCAAAGGAACCAATAAAATGCAGAAGTTCATAAAAAGACAATCAGTTCAGGGTCTCTGAGTTGGAAAGAATATGACCTCAAGATGGCAGCCATAGCAAAGGCTCCACGACACCACTACCCACACACCTGCAATATGCTTTGCTGTCTACCACCAATTCTATACATATTGAATTTCTGTGTCTTCTCAAAACCTTCCTGGCAAGTCTCTAGCTGTTCTTGGTTTGTATATGGATCCCACAAAGCCTTCTCTCCTCTCTTGTCATCTATCACAAACCATCTGTACACACACACACACACAAACACAAATACACAAATTAGTTAATCTTTGTGTGTAATGCAAACTATACCTACTACTAGTATACTCAGTTACTTTATTAACTAATAGTTCTTTTCTTTTATCCATGATCCCTGCACTCCTGTGTACTGGGCTGCTAGCAGGTACAATTGACATCAATGTATTTCTTTTGTTTTCATGTCTGAATTCTGTGTATGTATTTCTCTATAAAATTTCAAGTTCTACACCCCATGGTAAACCTGAAGCCAGCCAAATGTACAGCCAAAGCCTTGTCTCTCTGCACACATCTCCCTCCTTCAGGACCTCCACACACCCAGCGTACAATTGATGTTTTCTTGTCACAGTCCTTTCAGATCCTTCTCTCACCAACTCGTTTATATTATGAGATTCATTTAACTGCTTCCCTTAATTTTTCATGCAGTCTTAAGTTTTAACCCTCTCTGTACTGGAGGAATGAAAGAAAGAAGACTCATAAGGTCAAAAGATTTAAATCAGTGTCAAGAAACCTGCTTTTCATCCTGGTTCTGCTCCTCTTTAACCCCCAAAAGTCCCTTTCCCTCCCTAAACCTCATTTGCCCATCTATAAAATGATAGCTTAAGACAAAGGACTAGCTGATCTATCCCATTTCATCATTTTCCACCTTCATTTTATGTAAGCACAGTGCGAAAGTGTGAAACCACAGACTTTGAGACTAGACAGACCCAGATTCCAATCCTGTCTTTGCCTTATGCTAGATGGGGAAAATTACCTAATTTCTCTGAGGCTTCATTTTCTCTTCTATGAAGTGAAAAGTATAAAAAAAGAAATCCCTACCAATGTGGTACACATATGAGAACAAGAGATAGTGGAAGTAAAGGCCCTACTGAAGACTAAATAAAAATACTGGCACTAAAAGCAGCTATCATCCTTCTTAAGCATTTGTCAAGGGATTATGTTTGGGCAACAGATGGAACAAATATGATGTTTATTAGCGCTTCTAGTAGGGAGCACCAGGAATTATACAGAGAGGCATCAGACAATGCCATGCCCTGATTCAAAAGCAAAATTTCGAAAAAAACTGATGCTAGGAAACATTCCTCATCAAGATCTGAGCAGAAAGAGGATGCCCCTCACCTACCTGGGGACTCTCAATCCAAGGAGGTTTAATCAGTAACCTGAAAAATAGGTGGGGTGACAGGGAAGGCAGGAAGAGAGGTTGGCCATTTATTTATATGACTACCCCTATACCAGCTCCAAGGGCAAAGAGTGCCCTTTCCATGGCAACAGCAGTCAACAGACTTTCACCAGCTTGAACTGTGGACTTGGAGAATGTTTGCCTCTGAAAAGGGGAAACCCATTACCCTTCTCTATGTGCTCAAGAGACTGGTACCACTTCACAAGCTGGACTGAGGGGCAATTCCATCACCAGCTTCCTGCTACTTTTAGAGTGACCTTTCCACCCTCCTGCTTATCTGCTTTTTTCTCATCTTAGATTAGTGTCCTCCCCTCCCTTATGAAGCTAGGGTCTGATGTCTTCAGCCCTACCAGCACTTTCCAGTCTAGGCCAGTCTGACATCCAGTGCAATAACACTGAAAAGGCCAGAGTTTTCATCTTGTAGCTAAAAACTAACCCTGAAGGAGAAGAGGAGAATGAAAAGGAGGGAGAATCCTCCTATTAGTGGAGAAAGCACAAAAGCACTAGTCAGAAGGCTGGCACAGGTCAAGGATAGTAGGAGAGCAGTCAGAAAGGAGGGAGAATGATTTCTGGTTGTCAGTCCCAACTCCTGAGACAAAACTCTATCAGCTTTATCAGTGAGAGCATGTTCAAAGCCTTTCATGGAAAACAACCGTGTCTTCAACAAATGGTGCTGGGAGAACTGGATATTCACGGGCAACAGGATGGAGTTGGATGCCTATCTCACACCAAACACAACAATTAACTCCATAGAGATGAAACCTGAAGGTAAAAGCTAAAGCTATGAAACTCAGTAGAAAACGTGTAGACAAATCTCCAAAACCTTGGATTTGGCAATGGAATCTTAGAAATTATACCAAAAGGATTAAAAAAAGGAAAATAGATAAATTGAACTTCACCAAGATTTAAAACATTTGTGCATCAAAGGATATTATTAATAATGTGAAAAACAACCTACAGAATAAGGGAACACATTTTCAAGTTACATATCTGATAAGGATCTGGGATCCAGAATATACAAGGATGTTTTTACAACTGAACAACAAAAAGGCAGGAAAAAATCTAAATTTTTAAAAAAATGTACATGTAGGCCAGGACAGGAGGGTAATAATACAGAAAGCAAAAATAATTCTGGTAGATTTTCTTTAAAGAAACAATAACCAAACACAACCTCATTTGGATTCTGAGTCAAACTAACTAATTAAGAGAGTGTTTTTGAGATAATCAGGAAATTTTGGTTATGGAATAGCTATTAAACAACCTAAATTTTGAAATCATTATAATTTTAGGTAGACATTATTATAATAGCACAATAGTTATGAATTTAGGAAGCCAAAGGTACATCCTGAAGAATTTACAGAGAAATGACATGATCTCTAGGATCTGTTGTAAAATATTGCTGAAAAAATGGCTAAATATTGATAATTATTAAAGCCAAATGATTAATACTAGATATATGAGTACTCATATTCTACCTCTGTTTATGTATGTTGCAAATGTTACTTAATTATGATGTTGTCTCAGCTTTAAGTAATCAGAAAAATGAAAGCACTGGCAACTGTTTTTTTTTTTCCCCAATGCCCTGCTTAGCTACAGTAAAGACTCACTTCAAATCCAACCCACCTCAGATATTAGCAAGGGCAGATCTTTTGCAAAATGCTGAGATTGGTTTAATCTCTCCTTTGGTGCTGGATGGGGTAGGATAAGAAAAAGGAGAAAAACTAAATAGTACTCTATTGTGTGTACGTATACCACATTTTCTGTACCCATTCATTTGTTGATGGGTACTTAGGTTGATTCCATGTCTTGACTATATGAATCATGTTGCAATTAACATAGGAGTTTGTTTTTTTGTTTTGTTTTGCTTTTTGACATATTCAAAAATTCAAATTTGTACCAAACACGTTGACTAGGCTGGATGTGACCTTCATCATGCTCTTCACCTAGACTGTGCCAAAGATTATAGCTGTAAGTCTGCTAAATGTTCTCCCAGTTCCTTCCTGCAAATTCTAATCACATTCTGATATTACTTCCTCTGCCCTGAATTTTTTTGGCACATTAATTTCATTTCCTTTGAATATATACCTACAAATGAGATTGCTGGATCATATGGTATATCCTAATTCCTTAACTCCCTCTTAATTTTCTATTAAGAACAGCTTTCACTGAAAATTCGTAAACCAGTTATGTTCCCAACCTGTGCCACAGTGGGGAACAAGGAGTTCCACTAAACTTCACTGGCTCTTTGATGCATGAAACAGGACTTTACCCTGAGCAGCAAGAAAGCTTATGGAACCAAGTTCATAGAGACACATAGAGCTGCCTCTTGGTGAATGACAGTGGGCAGCTTCTGAGGCAGCCAGGACCCAGTCCACTGTGCAGCATACTCACCGAGATCTTAGTGAATATATAGAGCAGCAGGGACAGAACAGAAAGGTAAATCTGGATCCGCTTGCCTCCAAACCTCTTCCGCAGGTACTCTGGCATTGTCACCACCTGCATAGAATGCAAGAGAGGTCATCACCAGCTAGAGTGACCAGAGAGCCCAGAGAACACAGAAAAAATGAGAGCCATCTTGGTGTTAGAGTCATAATAGTATGGTCAAGGATTCATTATCCTTGTTGGCCTGGGAAATCTGCAAAGTGGCCAGGTGACCACAGACATTCAGCCATTTGCTCATTTCAATCTCACCTGCCCTACCACTATAGGAGTAGTTAGGCATTATCCCAGAACATAGAAAGTGCCAAATAAACACCTGTTTTTGAATGAATACATAACTGGACTTAACTAAGGAAGCAGATCATTGTCCTGAAGAGGAGGGCAAATGTATATATAGATATAGACATATAGAGAGGGATATATTCCTATATAGAGCACCTACTGAAAAACAAGACATCATAACATGGATGGCATCTTGCCAGTGTACCAAACTAGTCAACTAGATTGGGTGTGAACTTCACTATGCTCTTCAGATAGGCAGTGCCAAGTATTGTGCTGTAAGTCTGCCCAAATGTTCTCCCAGTTCCTTCCTGCAAATTCTAATCACACTTTCGATATTACTTTCTCTGACCCGAGCCTCTTGTCCTCTGGAACCAAACATATCACCATCAATCTGTGAGTCTATAGAAGATATAGCACCCTCCCTGTTTTTCCCACATTGCTTTTAGCTCCTAATATGTAAATTTACATATAGGAGGTGCTTATTATATCTCACTGAACAGGTATGTAAAATGTCTGAGAGACATAGTCAGGAGACCAAGAATGCATTTGATAGTTGAGTACCAGCTGCATGCTCAGCAAATAAGAACTACTGATGTACATAAATAAAGAGGAAAAAAACAGTTCTTTTTCTCAATCTGCTTCCTTTCTAGAGGCAGAATATTGACATAGTTGTACATCAAGAGCAAATGCATGGCCATGTAGTACAGGGACACACCCAGAGTGAGGGGACAGGATGTTTCAGAGGGGTTTGAATAGTGTGGGATTTCTTAGGAAACCTTCTCAGAGGGAAGAGTCATGAGTCTTGACAGAAAAGAGCCAGTGTCATTGTTCAGTGCCCCTAGGGAGCCAGAAACTATTTTACAACCTAGAACTAAAAGCAAACACAGGTTATCTTTGCCATTTATTCCACAAAGTCTCCTCTGTCATCCAGAAGGATCAAATTCACGTGTGTGTGTGTGTGTGTGTGTGTGTGTGTGTGTATCAGCAGGGAATGGAACAACAGAGTGGGTACTTACCCCAGCCTTTATGTAAATGGGAACAAATATCCAGCCCAGCACAACCACCAAAAACAGGGCCTGAAACCAAAAGAAGAGGTAGATTCAAATCAGGAGGAACCTTAACCCATCCCTACTTACCTGAAGGACCCCTCAGCTACTGCAGAAAAATCACCCAGCACTTTCTTTTTTGGACTGAAGAACAACTCTTAGGTGGCCATTAGAGACTGTAGGATGCCTTAGTTGCCCAATTGGCCCAAAGAAACAGAAACTGGGCAACAGCAGAGGAATCCCAGGAAGCTACTGCTATCATCACAGCCCTGGGCCCCAGCCAGAGGAATGAGATCTCCTTTGACTCTTCCTTGTATTACACAGGGGTAAAATACCATTTAGAGAATAATAATAATAATAATAATAATATCTGGGGATAAGCATTTCCAAACTTCTAACATGGCTAGAAAGGTACTGGGGCCTCATCTTTTTAACACCAAAAGGAAAGAGAAAAAATACTCTTACCATCCTTCCAGTGTATCTCCCATGCTACTCTGGTGGAAGGAAAACAGAATGCCTGGGCTCCTAAAGCCATGCTCCTCCATCTGCATCCCAGGATGGCTCTGAGGAATCCCTTAGTATTTGAAGCTCCTCTGGACATCAGTTGACCTGGCTAAGTGCTAAGGTTCTGCTATAGTTTGGGTATTGTTTAGCATGTCCCCTAAAGGTTCTGTATTAGAGGCTTAGTCCTCAGCATAGTGGGAGGTGGTGGAACACAGTATGAGGCGGAGCATAGTACGAGGTTCTTAGGTCACTGTGGGTGCTGCTCATGGAAGGGATTAAGGTAGTTCTGGAGTGACCCCTTGGTAGTTATAGAAAGTGCTATAAATGCCTGACTCTGGCCCCACCCATCTCTCTGACTTCTTATTTTGGGTGATATTACCTCTCACACACAATGCTGCTATTGTCTTCCACCAGGAGATGCCACAGTCAAGTGGGTCCCTCACAAGGACCTGCAACATGCTACTTGGACTTTTGACTTTCAAAACCATGAGCTAAATAAACCTCATCTTCATAAACTTAGCTGACATCTGGTATTTCATAATAGTAACTCAAAACAGACAAGTACAGGTTCTTTTCCACTTCTCCAACACAGTGGCACTGATGCTACTCACATTCCATTCAAAGGCTCCAGTGGCGATCCCTGAAGCTGCTCCAGTCCCAGCTAGCCCCACGAAGTGGCCACTTCCAATGTTACTGGCAAAGAGAGAGGCTCCAATCTGGAAACACAAAGATAAAGTCAGGTGAAGACTCTATACATGAATGGGACATTCCGGGTAGGCCAAAGAAAGAAGAAACATGCCAGCCAAAAGAGGACAACTGAAACTTTGTGCTAGAATTTGTTGATACCACAAGCTCCCAAGGCAGACGTGGGGACTTGGGAAATAGTGGAGATGAAAGGAAAGAATTGGCAAAGGAGCAGATGATCCCCATATCAGATCATCTGTAAGTCTTTTGTGAGCCTAATGTCCACTAGTGAAGATGATGGGAAGACATACATCATGCCAGGATCCTCTAAAAGTCCCCCGCATTCAGGGCCTGTACCATTCATGTCTGTGTTCTCAGCATGCCTGGGGGCTTCGAGCCTTGTCCAACATTGGCTTTCAGTAAATATAGATAATGTTCTTAAAAGGAATTATTTAAAAGAAGCCTCTGGGTCTTGGTCACCTTGTCAAAGAACAAGGGGCATGGAGCTGATAATTTCAGAGTGATTCCTACTAAACTATGTAATTTCATGTGGTGCCAAGTAGCAAAAGATAATATTAATAATAACACCAATTTTCTAAATCCATAAAGTATTTTTATTTTTAAAAAAGGGCACAGTGGTGCACACCTGCAATCCCAGCAGCTCAGGAGGCTGAGGCAGGAGGATCACAAGTTCAAAGCCAGCCTCAGCAATAGCGAAGTGCTAAGCAACTCAGTGAGACCCTGTCTCTAAATAGAATACAAAAAATAGGGCTGGGGATGTGGCGCAGTCATTGAGTGCCCCTGAGCTCAATCTTCGGTACTGAAAAAAGGTGGGGGGCGGGTGCTGAGATTGTACAGAAAATGCACAAAACACTGCAAAGATATACATATCTAAAGACATAGATTAGATTTCAGATTGGAAGGACATATTTAAATACCAAAGAGTGGAAATCTAAAAGGAGAAAGGAGAATGTGACTGTGAATAGGAGTCACAGAAGAAAATACCAAATGAAATAGGAGGGATCTTTGCACTGACCAATCCTAATACTGTGCCACCAACTTAATTGCATCTGAGATCCAGAATAACTCCAGAGAGTTCTAGAGTCTTCCTATAAGCAGGAGCATAAGGAACAAAATCATTTGATAAGTACAAAATATGTACAGATGCTTTTCAACTTACAATGTGGTTATGTCCTAATAAAGCCATCCTAAATTGAAAATATTTTAAGTCCAAAATGCATTTATTTAATGAACCTGACCTGTTGAACATCGCAACTCAGTCTGGTATATTTTATTAAAAACTATATTGAAAGTGAAAAACAGAATGGTTGTACTGGCACAGTTTCATACCACAATAAAGTTGAAAGCATTATTAAGTTAAGTGATCATAAGTTAGGGACCATCTGCATAATTATCCCCATCTTTGCTAAACAGATAGAAGGATGTTTGTAGTTGTTTGTTTATTTTCCTTAAAAAGATCCAAATCTGGAAGAAAATATGTATTTCCCCAAAGAGAGATTACTCCAAGAAACTGTCCTAACTATACCAGCCCATTTCCCCAATATAAGGCAGATGGAGCTCAGTGCCAAATGCTAAGTCATAGGACAGGGATATCTCTGAAGGCCCAGGCAAAAGGAGGCTTTAGAATGATGAGGAGGAAACAATGGTGTAAATGCATTCATTCATTGGCCCAAACAATGTTAACTTAGCAGCTATTAAATGTGTCTAGTGCTATTCTAGGCACTGGAGATTGAGCCACAAATAACATAGATGAAAATATTCACAAGAAGCATAGTAAATAAATAACACAGAAAGAAAGGTCAGAGAGTGGTTAAGTGCTGCAAAGAGAATAAAGTAGGGGGAGCATGACAGAGAGGTTAAGTGTCAGAGAAAGTCCCTTGGTGGAGGCAATCTTTAAATTGGGATCTAAAGGATACAAGCTACCTGTGCAGAGGTCAGGGAGAAATCATTCCAACAAAGCAAAAACCTCCAAGTGGGAGAGGCATGCATGGTTGAGAGGCATAAAGACCAGAGGAGAGTAGAGTAAGGTAGGCCAGGAAGAAGGTGGTGTGAGATGAGCCTGAATAGTCAGGAGGCGCTGGGTAATGGAGATGCTGGTAAGCCAGGACAGGAGAAGTGGATTTTATTTTAAGTAGATGGGAAGCCAGTAGAGGGTTTTAAGCAGAGGACTGACAAGATCTGGTTTGTTTGTAAGGATATCTCTAAATTATGTGTGGAGTATAGGGTTGGAGGGGTGAGGAGAAAACTGAGAAACCAGGTGTGAGGCTATCTCTACATCTAGGTAAGGATGGATGGTGGGTTTATCTAGGTTGGTAGGAGTGAGATAAAGTCAAGCAGAGAGGTTGGGGGTAGGTTTTACAAAGTCAACAGGCTTTATTGATGAATTTGATAAGAAAAAGAGTAACTCTATGATTTAGATTTGAATAACTGAGTAGACGCCATTCATTTAGAATGAGGAAGCTGGGAAAGCAGGTAGTTTAGAGATATCAGCCTGTGTCTATTCAAAGCTTGATGGGGATAAAAGTCTACTTTTAATAAAAAGAATGTTCCTAAAATGGCCCAAATCTAGAATAAAACATGTATCTCCCAAAATACTGTTTACTCTGAGGAACTGTCCTAACGATAACCGGTCCTGATGCATTATCTTTTCATTTATCATCAGTCACTTGATAAATTATTAAGCCTAATGCCATACTATTATGGACAATTTAGAACTTAATTATCAGAATGATTAACTGGATTAGATTAATCTTAAATTCAAGAGGTCCTCTCTAATATCCCTCACTTGAAGGGAGATGTTGGACTTTAAGACATCTCAGGCTGTCCTGTCCCTGCC
Source organism: Marmota marmota marmota (assembly GCF_001458135.2). NCBI lineage: Eukaryota > Metazoa > Chordata > Mammalia > Rodentia > Sciuridae > Marmota > Marmota marmota. Next base: position 2,574,801 of record NW_025999898.1, read on the forward strand.
CAACAATCGAGTGAGATAAAATGTAGATAGGAGTGCTTTGGGTGCTAGAAGGTTTTGGGACCAGGTTAGTTTCACTTCTGTCAGAGACACATCCTCAGTTTTTTTCTGCTCTCCTTCCTTTGACCCCAGAGCTCACAATCATTTACCAAAATGCTGACTCTACCTTCATAATGTCATTGAATCTAGCACTATCTATATCACCCTTGGCTGCCTACCATTCCCCACAACCTGACTACAAAATATTCTTCCAGATGATCTCATGGATCTCCCTCCTATCTGTCACTTCACCCACCACCCACATGGACAGTTACCTACCGATGCAAAACTTCAATCATGTCACTTCACTCTTCTTTGTTGTTATTGTTGTTAAATATACATGACGATAGAGTGTAGTTTGACATGTTACAAATACATGGAGTATAACTTATTCTAATTGAATCCCATTCTCAGATTCTCCCAGACCCTACTTCTCCCATAGACCTGCCAAGCAGTCTTACTGACAGCTTCAGGCTTAAAGACATAGTCCTAGGTATTCAGCAGGATTTCAAGGCAAAGTTCCATCCAGTGCAAAAACAGCATGGACTTAAAAATTCCAGTTGGAATGCTTTCTTTAACCCTTACTATCTGGGTGCATATAAGATCTGTGAGCCTTCCATCTTCTCTCATGACTGGCTGTACAAGAGTCAAATGAGATGCTGAATCAGTAATGACTGGCACTCAGCTGGTTCTAAACAGCTGTCCCTTCTCTCCTTTGTTCTCCCACAAGGACAATAATGTCACCCTAAAGGATATTCACAAGACCTACATTGGACACCATTAGGGACTGTCCTGTGTCCTTCCCACAAAATTTATGTATTGAATCCTTAGACCCCAATATGACTATATCTGGAGATAGGCACATAGTGGATATAATAAGATTAAAGGAAGTCATAGGGTAGGGCCTTATGATATTATAGGACTGGTGTGCTTACAAGAACAGGAAAAGATACTAGGAATCTCTTTCCTTGCACACAGGGAAAAAAAGGCCATGAGAATACAGCAAGAAAGCAGCTGGAAAGCCAGAACGAGAGGATTTGCCAGAAAACAACCCTGAAAGTTCCTTGAAGAGTTAGCCCTCAGAGTGTTAGAAAACAAATTTCTGTGGTTTAAGCCTTCCAGCCTGTGATATTTTGTTATGGTTGCCTGAGAAGCCTAAGATAGACACCATTGCTTTATCACCTATGCGCCTCTGCCAGATTGTCATACTGGTCCTCTGCTCACAGGAGCTTATTAATGATAATTTATCACAATTATTTCCTAAACACTATCTCTCCACTCCACCCATGTTCATGCCCATTTGGGAATCACACCCCCTCTAGAGAGTAACCCAATGACATGAATCATGTTCTCTGCAATTTCCTCCGCCATCCCTTCTGAATTTGGGATTTAGACTTTATCTAAAATTTCTCCAGCTTGACCTTGCTTCTGACTAGCAAACCCTCTTCATCCCCTGATGGGGTGAGAGAGGCTGTTATAAACATTTACACAGTTTTACTGCCACTGTGCTTAAGGATCTGTGTCAGACCAAACCCAGCAGGTTTGATGGGATGGTAATTGGGAAAATAACATAATGTCACACCACAAAAGGCAAAAAGACTATGTGGTTCCTTTTGCCTTTAGGCAATTAATGATCATATTTGACTGCCTATATTTCCTGTCCAACAAGGTTGGCAAAAAAGAAGATAGAGAAATTAGAGAATCTCCCAGAATTTGATGGATCCATGCATATCAGCTTGAGTCCCTCTTGCAACACCTTCCAAGTGATGGTCAGCTGCATACACATCTCTAACAAGAACTCCCCACCTTTTCAGGCAGCTGAATCTATGGTAGAACATTTAATTATTTTATTAAGACTCTCTTTACCTTGACCTGAAACTTACCCATGTCCTACTTCCACCCCAGTGATACAGAACAAGACAAATCTCTCTTCCACAAGCTCTTACTACATCTAAAGACAGAGGTAATACACTCCCCTCTTATTCTCCAATCCAAGCTTCCTCTTTCTGTATGTCTGCTTCTCCTTATCCATGGACTTGAATCTCATCACCCTGTTCTTCTCTGCTTCCCTTAGTCCCATTCCTCTCCCCAAGTGGGTCTTAAAACCAAGTAGATTAATCTAGACACGAGCTGTCCAGAATGAGACAGGGTGCCCTTCTTGCCTTTCCATCTGGCTTTAACATCCTCCAGCTCCAATTCTTTTTTAAATCTTCACGATTCTTGGCAGTACTGAAGACTGAGCCAGTTCCTCTAATTTCTAGCACTATTGGAGGATTGGTCTCTAAATTGTTTGGAATATTTAACAAGACCAGTTCTCTTCTCATTGCAATTTAGATTCTTGATAAGACCAATTTGGTTTGCCTTAATACAGTCACTTACATTTTTTTCACTCCAATCCCTCCAGGGTTTGGCACAATTTGGATGACTTCCTGTGAGCCTTCTCTAAAGGGAAAATTAATTAAACCACAAAGGAAAATATCCCAGGCAAATCATTTCTCCCCACAAATGTTGGAAACTAGTGGGGATTGCATCTATCTTTTGAACCAAAGACATTACTCTATTTAATAATAACTCCTTTAGTGCTTAACTCAGTCCTAGAGATGTGTTCCCAGAACTTGTACTATTCACAGTGCTTGGCAAACCAGGGAAATCTGCTTCCCTTTGGAGCTTGTGAGAAATGCAAACCCTCAATTGCCTCCCAGAGACTTACTGAGTGAGAGTAATAAGCACTCCACTCCACGTGATTCTTATGCACAATTAGGCTTAAGGAACCTGCTCTAAACTGTATTAGAAGTCATCATTCTCTCCTTAATGTTGGTTTGACCTCTCTTGTGAAGCAGAAGAGCAGTCCCTAGCTAAACAATTACAATGCTAAGATCTGGAGGATAAAAAGTTGGGGATAAAAGAGGCTGACTCCAAAGTCCCCTGCTTTACTTCCAGAATTTTAAAGGTCTGTTACCAGGGCATTTATCCTTCCCAGTGGGAGATACTATTACTCAAACCACATGTCAAGATATGGCATGAGGACTGAACAAATCTTTGGCCGTCTCACTTCTAAAAATCTCAGAGCTGACAGGCTCAAATTAATACTCCCAGGATATCCTATGTCACAGTAAAGTTATTGAGATATCCAAATGGAAGAGTCAAAGACTTTGTGGGAAATACTTCCACAAAAAATTTACCTTAAGAAATAGGATTATTAGGAGTTTCCAGATGGTGATCCCAACCACCAGAAACAACAAAAATGGGCTCTGATATGGCATGGAATTCACAAGAGGAATAATAGGCACTGAAGCCTCTTCACAATCAGGACAATCCTACTTTCTCCAACCCCAGCAGCCCTGCCATGTCCTGTCACATCCTCTACCTTCTGGCAAAATCACACCAACTCATGCTCTGTGCTTTCCTGACTCCTGTGTTAATGTGTTTTCTCTTCCTGAAACTCCCTCTCTGTTGAGCTCTGCCTTCCAAAACACTGTGTCAGTCATCAAAATGAGGCATAGTCCCATCTCATCACTGATACCATGCAGAGCTAATCTCTTCCCCCTCTGATCTCTTGTCCCACATGCTGTCTGTTCCACTCTCCTGGTGCATTTCACACTCTATGCTGGTACAGTAGTTCCCCCTTATTCATGGTTTCACTGATAACAAATGTTTGAATGTTCCTCTTGGGAAAACAACAGGAAGCATTGCAACCAAATGCCTTGCAGTTGCAATTCTTCCTACTGGCTGCACGAAATTGGGACTTTTCACAGGAATATGCCAAGGTACACTCTATCCTGAAGGAGAGGCAATAAACTTGGCCCTCCAGGCTTACACGGGGCTCATAAGGACAGCAGGGCATTCTAGAGAAATGTCTCTATGAGATGTCAATCTGGCACCCTGTTTAGCAGTAGTAAGAACAATACTACAAGTGGGGTGGGGAGATCTGATATTATGGGTTATTTTCTATCAAACAGACAAAATCTTTTTAATGATAATACTTGGTATTGGCAAGTAAATTTTCTCTTCCCTATATTTCTGGTATAATTCATCTTATACTATATAAGGACTTATACTATTTGGGGGACTCTATCTTAAGCAAATTATCTGACATGCAAAGATTTATTTAAAAAGAACTTCATTAGTATGTTCATTGCCATGCAACCAATACACCATATAATCCCTAAAATGTTTAAATTATGCATGTGAGCATATTTGTACATAAATTAATGAAAATATCCAAATTTCATAGTGGCTATCTTTGGAAGAAAAAATAATAAATACATTGTTTTACTTCTTTATACTTTTCCAATTTTTTCACGATGAGTTTCTTTTATTTTATAATCATAACACAGTCTTTAAACCTTTGACAATGAAAGACTACAATTCCAAGGCTCCTCTCTTAGACTCACTGGCAGAGTCTGAGAACTAAGAACAAAGTTATGTATTTGTTTTGGGGGATGTAGAAAAAGACATGAAATGTCACTAAATACTAACTACAATAATGTTTTGTGTGACAAGAAATAGAAGATGGACATCTTAATCTAGGTTATCTGATGTTAGAGTTGGAAATACCTTGGAAAAGACTATGGTTAACATTGCTATTTTCAAATGAAATTAAAATTATAGTTCAGAGGAAGATGGTGGTTAAAGTTTATACATTATCTTTATTTACACCCTAGGGAAAATAAGCCTGAGCATACTCAAGACCTCTCACCTAGGAATCAAGAATTACCCAAGGAAATGAACAGGATCACCTTTGTCTTCTAAGTTAAAGATTAGGAGCAGACAATGGATTTGGGAAAGTATGCTAAATGCTTCAAAATAGTGAGTAGAAAGGATTTTGAATGTTTACATACACACACACACACAAATAAATGTTTGAAGTGATGGATATTACAATTATTCTGTTCTGATCATTACACATTTTATATATGTATTGAAAAGTCACACTATACCCCATAAATATGTATAATTATTCCAGGTCAATTAAAAATAATAAAAATAGGGAGGGGGCATGAAGTTAGAAATGATGGTAGAATGTGATGATCATTATTATCCAAAGTACATGTATGAAGACACGAATTAGTGTTAATATACTTTGTATACAAACAGATATATGAAAAATTGTGTTCTATATGTTTAATAAAATTATAATGCATTCTGCTGTAATAAATAAATAAATAAAAGAAAAAATAATAAAAATATGTATCTTTAAACTACCCTGTATCAAAAATCATGTTTGAATGCTTTAAAGACTCACACAGCCTTCCTTCCCCTCCTACTAAGCACACTGGGAACCTTTCAACCAGGTTCTAATTTTGGCTCTGCCATCACAAACTATGTGACCTTAATTCAGTCACTTTCTGCTTTGAACCTTAATTTCCTCCATTATAAACCAAGAATAAGACTCCTTCTTACCCTAACCCACAAGGGTATTGTCGCACTTAAATGAGATGACAAATGTAAGAGACCTTTAAGAAACATTTGCCCATAAAGTAATACTATTCTGAAAAAACACTAATAATGTTTTTACATGACCTGTGTTTTTATGAAGCTTTCATTGTGTTTTTATGGAGTTCCCTGAGTTTCATCAAAGAGCCAAAGTTATCGGTTTCTCTTTGAGGGAGAAAGATCATACATCAAACGAAATTGCACTCAACAAATTTCAAGAAACTAATTTCTTCGTTAATTAATCATGTAATTTCAAGAATATCCAGAACACTGAGATGGTACCCTGTTCCCTGCTTCTGTCCTCCTCTTCAAAGGACAGGACTGCTTCTCCATCCTTCTCTGGGCTGTGCTAGACACATCCATTGGGATGTCCTCCCAAAAGTGATTCTCAAACTTTAGCACACATCACCATATGAGATTCACAATTAAATATGCATTTCACATAAGTAATGAATATGTTTTTAAGTATAAGTACATCCTGTGCAATATTTGGGATAACTTATCCTACAAATGTGTTTATTGTTTGACTGAAATTTGCATATAACTGAACAACCTGTATATTTATTCGTTAAATTTGGCAATCCTAATTAAAATCACCTAGAAGCTTTCATTGCTCTGCCTGATTCTCTAGAGTTTCTGATGCAGTAGGTCTAGGTTAGGGCTGGACAACTAGCAAGGTCTGGGTACCTCACTTAGAGAGCCCCACACTGGGAAAATAAGAAAAGGAAAGAGGAACACTGACTTTAACAGTGCCTCCAAGTGTTAGGTCATGAAGGTTAGTTCACTTTATCTTATTTAATGCCCACAAAGTTTGGTAAGGTGATATTATTCATCTTAATTTTACAGATGAGATTAAGGATCAGAGGAGTGGAGTGTCTTGCCCAAGGTCCCATAGCCAAAGGTTCTTAAAGTCCAGGAGGCAAAAGAAATGTTTCAGCCCTCCACTGACTTCCCCCTTTTCTGACAGTTTCTTCTAATTTCCATGCAGGGGCACCATGGGAAGAGACCCTCCTCCCCATATCTCACTGTAAACTCAGGAGCAACATGTGCTCTGCTGCATTTTATTTCCTCCTTCACCTTCTCAGGAACTGTTAATATTTCTCTCCACTTAGAAACTCTCTTTTCAACAAGGGGAATTTGAAAAGGTTTAACATTGGACAGTGGCCATCTTTCAAGAATCAAACTTCCTGGATTGAAACAGGAAAAAAAGGTGGGGTTTGTATATTCAGAATATTTTATTTCTGAGTCTCTGGTAAATATTTAGACACAAGCTTTGCTCCAGAGTCATCATAACCTCTGTTTACTCTACATCAGCTCATGTGCCCACAGACAATGGTTGTCTTTCATTCATTACATGCATGCACATCTCTCCCCTGACCAACAAAGTGATGAGAAGTCAGGAAGCCACTGCCAAAGTTGGTGTTTTCCCACCAGTTTTTGGCACAAAAGACAGGTGAGGTCTTCTGATGGCATTTAGAGGTTGAAGGGACTGGACACCAACCCACCCACCAACAGGTGGACCCATCTTCGGAATCATCAATAATTCAAAATGCCTGATCTAAATGTACCATATCTCTCCCATGCTGCCCCTTTTCAGTGCCTTTGGCCATCTGTTTTTTTTTTTTTTTTTTTTTTTTTTTTTTTGCTTAGATTGCTCATCCCCCAATTTTCCTTATTTTATATTTTAAAATTTTTATTTGATTCATAAAAAGTACACATACTGATGTGGTATGTAAATGCATGTATACAATGTGTAATGATCAAACCAGTAATCATTTCAATCATTTCTTGTTTCTGGATGAGTTCTTCTGATCCTTTAGGTCTTAGCCTAAATGTCCAATCTTCAGAAAGTTCCACCCTAGGTAGGCAAAGAAGACCCTTCTCCTTCCCACCTACCCTTAACTCAAATGCTTTTCTTTCTTAACACTTAACTGTTACTTAAAATTTTATATGTATCTGGTAAAAATGTGAGTGACATACACATACATGCATGCATATAAATGGGCACCTATCACAGAATCTGGCACACAGTAATCACATGTAGTTGTGGAAAAAAGAATAGCAAAGCATAAATAGATAAATGAATAAATGACTGCATAGCTGAAGGTAGAAGATCTACAAATTAGATAAAATAATGATGATAATGATGATAGCCAACCCTTGATTAGTACTGACAGTATCCTATCATAAGTTATTCATATGCACTAACTAATTCAATCCTCACAATAACTCTACAAGACAAGTGCAATTATCTCTATTTTGCATTTGAGGAAACTGGGGCACAGAGAGAGTAACTCACCCACAGCCATGTAAATAAAAATGCATGGGGCTGAGATTTTAATCAAGGCTTCTAACTCCAGAGTCTGTGCTCTTATCTATAATTTCAAATCACCCCCTTAACATGAAGTTTGCCCAAAAAGATTGATATAGTTGCCTCTGACTTACTTTGCCACATGCCAAAATAGACAAGGAAAGCCCAGATATATTCTTAATGCAAAATCCAAAGACTTCACTTTAGCTGATAGTTTTAGCACTCTTCTGGATTTGACCAACTGGAAACATTGATTGAAATTTAGTTTGTCCTTTATGTCTACAGAAGTGTTAATTTGTTAGAAAATACTGGGAAGGTACTGGGAAGGTAGCCAGTGGGAAAGAGAAATCTGGGAGCTTAGGTACAAACTAGATGACAGCAACTTGGCTACATGTCATTTGACTGATGCCTAGGAACACAAAGAGGTGAGTGGCACATGATGCCTAGGAACCCATGGGGAGGTGAATGGCAATACATTTCTCAAAGAAGCTCCACAGCAGAGACTAAGATAAGAAGAATGGGAGGCAAATTGCTCTACCAAAAAAAAAGTGAAGAAGAATGAGACGGAGAGAAGGAAGATGAGAGGAAAAAGTAGAGGACAGCATGAAAAGGAGAAAGCAAGAGGAAGAGAAGAAAGGAGGAGAAGGAGGTAGAGGAAGAAGAAAATGAGAAGCAGCAAAAAGAGGAAGAAAGGAAGAAAAGAAGGAGGAAGAGAACAAAGGAACCAGGTTATTTAAGAGCAAAACAGGAGTTGGTAAAAATTTTCACTGAAAAGGAGATACATATTATGAGAATTTTCAAGTTTTACAAAAACTTGACTCAAACTGACAAAAAAGCAGTCTTGAGATAGAGAGGAAGCATGGCCACACCAGACTTTACCAAGATGACCAATGTGGGCTGAAATTAGATACTCCACCACAGGCTCATGCCACTACATCTGGCATCAGACTGCACCTGTGGGAGACCTTGAGTGAGGTGATTGCTGGTGGCTTGGCTTGGTCCACAGTGAAGTTTATGGAGGAAGCTTCATGAAGGAAGTGGATGGACAATGGACTCTGCTGACATTTATTGTTTATTAATTATTAAGGTTCTAATGAGAAAAATAACAGAACCAATGAATGGCATAACTATCAAAATGACAAAACCATTAGATATAAGAAGGACCATTGTAGTTTCTTCATTTAGAAATGGTAATGATAATAATAATAATAATAATAATAATAAATAATATAGAAATGAATGTCTGTGAATGTACCACAAGAAGGGAAGCCTCAGCAGGAAGAGTATCATCAGGTATCAGAGGGTTTATTCTACAATGACTATTATTTCATTTAATCTGTAAAAATAGTTTCCTTTAGAAATGACTTTAAAGGAAATTATTTTGTAGATGTTCCAAGTTTTATGAATATTGGAGAAAATACTCAATTTTAAATGGTAATAGAATATAAAGGTTTCTTAGTGTGCAAATAAATTTAATCATGGCTTCAATAAAAATATATTTTAAGACCTATAGAAATAATTTAAATATTTTCCTGTATGTGTATTTCATTGAATTTTTGTTTTGTTGGGTATTTTGTGTTGGAATGTCAGAGTTAAACATAAATTAGATAGTAGATACAGTATCATTTACCAGAATGCCTACCCTCCAAACCAACATTGTTTCTTTATTTCTGAATAAATACAACTTGTTTCAAGAGAGTTGTGGCTAATTAAAAGTAAATTTCAACAGTAGTCAAAAAAACAAAATTGGATACTCCAATTAAAGACAGACTTGTTTTTCCAGTTTTACTATTATGAGACTTAAAAAAATAGAGCAGCAAAAAACATTTTCTCTGTGCACAGGGACAGAAATTTGGAGCCCTGCTGGAGAAAGACTTTGAGTTGGATCCTGCATCCTCCCTATCTCCTGAATTCTTACCAATGCTTACACTAGAGAAGAGAATGCAGACTGAGCTCTCAGGTGACACCACCAAGCGGGGCCAGCATGAGGATCTGTAGATATTTCCCTCTCCTCTCTCCCTTTTCTCAAATTCAGCCCCTATTTCCAGTGCTTGCATTCATTGAAAGGTCTTGGAGCAGGTATTGTAAGGGATAAAGAAAAATTATGAAAAGTATAGGATTAGACCTCATCAGAGGGTACTGGGATAAAAAAGAACACAGATGGCTTTTTGCTGGTGGAAAGCAATCCCAACAAGAAGACAGGGCCCAATGGACTTGGGTGGTAAAAGGAGGCAGAAATCACTTCTCTGAGTCTTTTGAAGGATAAACTACTTGTCTTTCCTTCTCATTTTGTCCTGGGGATTTCTTCCTTAGTCGGCTCTTGTCTCTCCTGTGTCCATTTGCCTAGTTCCTGGTCTTTTCTCTCTGATTCATGAAGTCCCACCTGTATTGGGCCTGCCAGGTTTTTACAAGACCCACTTTGGGTCCTTTAGTGGCATTGTAAGGGGCCAGACTTTGGTTTGATCATTAGCTTTTAGAGACTTAAAGTTAAATCTGGTATATTTTTCTCCATAGGTTTTTAAAAGTTTAAGAAGATGTCTTCTTTCTCCAGGGATAATTTCTATCAGGGTCTATGGTCAACACTAAATGAAAGAATTTCTTGGTTTTCAGATTAACCTTTAGACCACACCTATCGGCCTCATAAATGTTCTCAAAGGACAAAGAGAAAGAGACCTGAATAACCAGAAGAACAGAGAGAGTCCTAGCTCGGTCCTTATCTTTGAGTGAACTTGGGCCATGGAGTTAATCATCATCCTTATTATACTTGCAAATTAGATCACTGAAAAGTCAATCAGATAAGTGATGTGACAGTCTTTGGGAAAAGTTTCTACTTGAAAAAGAAAAAGTAAAAGAGCTACCATTGAGGCTCACTACCAATACTACTCTGAAACTGTACACATGTTCTCAAAACAATAAGTCTGGTCCTTTGCCTGTTTTTGTAAATAAAGTTTATTGGAATACAGCCATGCCCATTCATTAATTTCATGGATACTTTTGTGCTACAAAGCTGAGTTGAGTAGTTGTGACAAATTTCACAGCTACAAAGATGAAAGTGTTTACTATCTAGCCTTTTGCAGAAAAAGTTTGCCAACACTTTCCCTAAGGCACTGGGATACAATGCTTTCTGTAAATTCTCTAACAATAAAAGAAGAAAAGGAATTCTGGCTGTCCAGAGACACTATAATCCCCATGGTCTTTGCTGGTAATTGATGAACTAGTGTGGCCATACCCATTTCCTTTACTTTCCCCCTCTCTTGGGCATACAATCTTAGAATTTCAGTCCTGGAAGAGCCTTTGAGACTCATTGAATGATTTTGCTGTGGCTATCAGGCCAAGAGAGATGCCAGCTCTGGAGAGCCTCTGGCTTCTGTAATGATGTCTTTGGGCCAGCACATTTGAGAACCGATATTTTAGACTCCTCATCTGACCCCTAAAATTAAAGAGGAAACTCTTGAAGCCTTAGAGAAGTTAATGAATTTCCCAATGTCACAAGGCTTGGTTAAGTCAGGTCCTTTGGTTCCTTGTGCAGTTCTCACTCCCTGCCCTTTGAAATGCTTACTTCTGAGTAGAAAGAGTTCCCAAGGGTTTGGCCCAGCCTTGTTGTGCCCCATGCTCCCATGGAGTCCACTCTGACAATGTATCATTATGACCAAATTCCTCTCCAAAACAAGAGTTCTCCCTAGGATGTATATCTGGGGGCCTATTTCTCTGAGTAATTTCTGCTGCTTATAGCCCAGGAATAGGAAATTCCCTTTCAAAACTCAGCCCCTAAGTTTCCTGGCCTTCCTGCATTCGTATCATCCATATCCCTCAAATAATCATTATAATACAGCACACAGGGAGCTGCTAGTTAAAAGTGCCCGAAGTGCCCCCAAAAAAGGGAATCCTGAGCTACCAACCAGTCCACAATTACAGAAGTACAACTTTATGGTTCCTGTTACTCAGTTGAGTTGGCTTGGGTTGCTTTAAGAGTGATTCAGGCTCCTGCAGGCCCCCCGACCCCGCGCCTGGCTCTCTGTGGAAGCTACTCTTCTTGTAATTTCAGCCCTGGAGTCTGCTGTTTCCCCACTAACTGTCCCTCACTTCTATTCGTAGGCCAAGGTACAAACTCCTTTCCTCTACCAGACTCACTAACTTTTTAGGAATGAGGCCTGTTTTAGAGTTCCCAGATTTTCACCTGGAGTACATCATAATGACTCTTTCCAAAGCTCCCTTAGATCCTAGAAATGCACAGAACCAGCCTCTTATATCCAGTCTCCTTTCAGATTTTATGAGCTGATTTCTTCTGACTTTTCTTGTGGGTAACACTATAGCTCTCCATGCCTCAAATATCAACCCAGGGTCAACACAAGTCTTCCCTTCCTAAAATCTCCCTGGGCCATCTTTCAGAAGCTTATCTGGATGTATTCTCTTTCTACAGAACAAAACAACTGGGCAAAAGGCAGAAGGAAGGGACACAGGTTCCACGGTGGCACTGAAAGTTTTTGCCACAGCCAGCAGGCCAAGAGAGATATCCCCACTCTGGAGAGCCTTTGATTCTGTAATGTCTTTGGGCCAGCACATTTGAGAATTGATATTCTGGTTATGGACTTATTGAACAATGACAGGTTTGAACTGACTTCATATTATATTTCAAAGAGAAATTGAGATGTATAGTTTTGACGATGTTCTAAATTTTTCAGTTTTGGAGGGAAAGTTCTTAAATGCGTATTTTCTTGATTTCCATGTTTTCCTCTAATTCCTTCTTACAGGTGTATATCGCTATGTATTTTAAAAAAACAATGTTTTAAATTCTAGGATGAAAATCACTGTGGTTATTTATTTTTTCTAAAGTAGCAGTTTTTAAACTTTGATACGTCACTAGAATGTTGTTCTCAAACAAAATGTGAGTTGATTCCCCTTATATAAAATAAATAAAAACTGAGTTGCTGGGGAGTAAAGAGGAGAAAAACCACCCTTGAAGCATTTCTTCAGAGCCCAAGTGTTTTAGTGAACATAGTATAAAAACACTTTAGATTGCAACCATATTTGGTTTTTTCATTTGTTCTTTTTAGTTATACATGACAGTAGAGTACATTTTGACATACTTAATACAAACATGAAGTACATCTAAAAGAATGTAACCATATTTGTGTTAGTCAGCTTTTGCATTGCTAATACCTTAGAAAAACAACTTAGGGAGGAAGAATGTATTTTGGTTCATGGTTTCAGAGATTTCAATTTATATTCAGTTGGCTCCATTGTATGAGATGACACAGAACATCATGGCAGAAGAGCATGGTGGAGGACAGCTATTCAGTTAAAGACAATGAGGAAGCAGAGACAGAGACAAGGAATACTCTTTAGGGCACACCCCCAACCATGTCCACAGCCTATAGTTTCTACCACCTCCCAGTAGTTCATTCAGTTATCAATGGATTAATCCACTGGTGAGGTCAGAGCCATCATGATCTAATCACTTCTCAAAACCACCATCTCTGAACATTGTTATACTGGGAATCAAGCCTTCAACACATGAGTCTTTGGGAGACATTTTAGATCCAGACTATAACACCATATTTTAATGCATCTAAGATACCAACTATCATAAAATGTATCATGTATCTCAAAGAGAGAACAAACATTGTCAGTTGACGTATGGAATGCTTCAGATTGGCTTTGAAAATCAGCCCAACACAAATTAACATGATTCGTGTGTGTGTATACATATTTTATTTATACTCCTGAAAATCAACAAATTCATTTTAAAATGCAGCCAGTGTGTACCTGGAATTGATAATTTGCAGGAATTTAAGTAAATATGCATATAAATCATCTCAATTTATTCATACAATGAAACTAAAAGTTAAATTTAAGACATCAGCAGCAATAGTTTCAGGAACACTAAGCTTCCCCTTACTGAGCACTACTAAATACCATGCACTAGATAGATGCCAACTGAGGGAGTTGCCTTGGCACTGTGAAATAGAAAAGGAGGGAACCCTTCCAAACTCATTCTATGAGGCTAGTATCACCCTGATGTCAAAACCAGACAAAGACACATCAAGGAAAGAAAACTTCAGATCAATATTCCTGATGAACATAGATGCAAAATTCTCAATAAAATTCTGGCAAATTGCATACAAAAACATATTAAAAGATTAATTTCATTTTAAATAGATTATGTGACCAGCAGTTACCACATTGGACAGGACAGCTCCAGAAAGGATACCCAAACTTTGCTTGAACTTTGGGATCAGAGCTGCCACTTTCACACCTGCTTTTAGGAAGTACCAAATTCTAAACATGAAAAGATAAAAAAGCATGGACACAGAACTGAAAGGAAGCAGTAGAATAGGTGGGCTTCTACCCACAAGGAGTAAAAAAAAAAACTACCATGAGGGACTCATCACAAAGTCAGCATCTACCCAGTACTTTTGGCCAGCATAAAGATAAAATATAAATCACTTCGAAGTCCCACTTACATGCAGATATAATAGGGTCGAACTAATAGAAGCAGAGAATATGATGGTAGTTGCCAAGTGCTGACTCATACAGTATTGGGAATGGATAGGAAGTTGTTGGTTAAAGGGTACAAAATTTCAGTTGGGTTATATGAATTCCAGAGATCTAATAAGTAGCACAGTGGCCATAGTTAATAACAATAGATTGTCTACTTAAAAACTTCTAGGAGAGGGGCTGGGATTGTAGCTCAGTGGGGGAGAGCCTGCCTTGAAAGTGTGAGGCACTGGGTTCAATCCAAAGCACCACATAAAAATAAATTAATTAAATAAAGGTATTGTTTCCATCTATAACAAAATATACATATATATATTTAAAAATGCTAGGAGATTAGATCTTAAATACACTTATTGCAAAAAACATGAGATAATGAGTCTATTAGTAAATTTGATTCAATCATCTCACCATGTGTGTGTGTGTGTGTGTGTGTGAGAAAACATCACATTGTATACCATAAATGTATAAAATTTTTACTTGAAAAAAATTTTTAAATAGAAATAACTTCAGGAATAACCTAAGCAACTGTAAAAATTCCAATTATTAAAATTCATTCTAAAATAGTTGGTCAAAGGCCAACTTTAGGATGTAATGATAATCTGTGAAGTCCTCTCTGGGCAATATATATTAGAACAGTGACAGTCTTTACTTTCTTGCTTCTCTTTCTCCAATCAACTTACCACTGTCATCCCTTCTCATTGTATATATGTGCCATTACGCCCATTTTTCACCAGCCAATCTCACTTGTATCTTAATCCCAAGGAATTGCAACATTTGGACAAATTGTTCAATCAGTTGCTTCAATGAGAACTCTGGATCAAAATGGTCAGTGGGTTAAATTGATAACCCAGCCAGAACCCTGTGCTGATATGATGGGATGAATATCTTAGACTCTCTCACACCCATGCACCTGTCCTTTGATTGAGCTAGTTCTGTCTGTGTGAAAGTATCATAGAAAAAAAACCACTTAAATATGCAAAATATAAAATTCACCAAAGGTTAAGAACTACAATTGAAAACAGTGGAAGTCTCCTCTTCCATTTGTTCAGTGAGTGTCTCTATGTATCAGATACCACAAATAGCTCCAGAAAAGGGAGGACAATAAAATTGCTCTTAAATGAGAGAAAGTAGGAAAGAGGTAGCAAAAGAGCTTCTATTTACAGATTTTCCACCATAGAAGAGGTCCCCACTTCTCATAACACTTCTGGAAAGTAAATATAATCAATTCCATTTTATAAATAGAGAAATGGAAACTCAGATTTGTCCAAGAATACTTCAATCTGTGTGTTCTTGTTTCTCCACACTGCCCACCTTGTGAAGTTTTTTCCTTTATTTATCCCTTGATGAATTCCAACCATTACTTATTTAAATGCTATTCCATTAAAATAAGAGATTATAAATGCTCAGGAGACCTGGTGAGCATGTGACCCATATCCAGAATTTAGGGAAGAAGGAAGGATATGGGTTCCTAAAGGTAATACCCCAGCACATAGAATTTCAGAAAAAAAAACTCACCGGCCACCACACCATACTTCGGCCTGCCAGGAAAAAACCTCCGACTGTCCCACGATTGGTGGAAAACATAGCCTAAGGAAGAAAGGGTCCAAAATTTAATGGAAAACTGGAAGAAAGACATTACCAGCCAAAGGACATACCTCCTCATTCTGGCATTTTCTTTAACCACTCCACTTTTTGACTTTCTTTCACTTTCCTATTCCCCTGGACCCTCACAATACTTAGATGATGGAGGCAGGGCCCTACAGTTAACAGACAAGGAAACTGAGGCTCAGAAGGCTTAAACAATTCCCCTAGTGCCAGTGAAACAAACTGAAATTAAGGACAACTTCCTGATAAGTATTTTTCTGCATTGTGTCTTTCCTCATACTGGGAATAAATCGTTAGCCTGGGGGATGCCAAAGAAACTGAGAATGGCAATCGCTCCCTGCCCAAGTCTGTCTAGTGCAGGTAACTAAATATACATATGTATGCCATCTGGCTTTTGTTTCTACAAATTATAACCACTTCTATGGGTCCTGTAGATAAACAAACTCACTGTTTCTTCCTAGTTTGACCAAACTGCAAAAAATTCATTTTTATTTTCCATATTTTGCCTATTGTGTGGGTGGGTGGCCAGATCCAGCCAGTCAGGATCCAGGCAGGATCTCTGGGCTAGGCTGCTGGTAACACTAGCTCACTCTGCAATTGGCTCTGAACAAGCCCCTCCACCTGAATCTGTTTGTTTTCATATTAAATTGGAGGAAATGCAACTCTTAAATTTTTATTGGTGCATTATAATTATACATAATAGATTTACCATTATATATGCATATTTACATACATGCACACACACACACACACATATATACATAAAAAAAAGATATAACAATACAATTCGGTTGATTTTGTTCCCCAGTACCTCTCTTTCCTCCTCTCTTCTAATACCTTTTGGAAATAGAAATTTTTACCTCTTTCTTACAAGAATATCAATGTACCAAATGAAAAATCATACTTTTGAAAAGTACTGTATGGTATGTGCATTGTATCTCAATAAAGCTATTGTCAAAAAGGAAAATACTGTAAGATTGCAAGATGTTGATACTAACTATTACATTAAAAAACAGACATTCAAACTCAATACAAATTTATCCCTCCCTGAAGATGTAAGTAGGAGCTTGCTGGAATCGTTCTTTGGCGATATATTGTGACTAATGTGGTAAATACAGAGAAGGGGACAATTTCTTCTAAAAAGAGGATAAAAGGAAAGGCTTCCCAGAGTGGGCAGCATTTCAGCAAATGTTAAAGGAAAAGGGAGGGAGATTTCAGGAGTTCAGTGATCCACAAGTGGAACTACACCAGGCTGGGGAGGGAAGGAATGGCAAATAGTGTTAGTTGTTGAACCTGACTGAGGCATATGAATAGGTAGAGTGGTAAGAGGTGAGCCAAGATCTCAAATGCCAGGCTAAAAGTTACAGGCAGTATTCATAAGAAATAGGCAGTCACTGAAGGCTTAGGAGGAGAAATATGACAGGTATGTTTAATGCATGATGACCAGCTCTTCTCAAGCCTTCTTTGTTTCTGAGACTGCAGCTTATTTCTGTTTGAGCTCAGGCCCAGGCCCAGGTCCAGGCTTTCAACACAAAATGGGCAGTGTTTCTGCTCTTGTCCCTGGTCCGCCTCTCCCTTCCTCTTTTCTGTCATTGGCTTTCTCTCAGCAGACACTTGTTAATCTCCCTGAAAATATTAATGACTGATAGGGACTTAGCCCCACCAGACTCATGTTAAAGGAAAAGGGAGGGAGATTTCAGGAGTTCAGTGATCCAGAGGTGGAACTACACCCAGGCTGGGGAGGGAAGGAATGGCAAACAGTGTTAGTTGCCGAACCTGAGACTGCAGCTTATTTCTGTTTGAGCTCAGAAATAAGCTCAAACAGAAATAGTTTGTTTCTTACAAGAATATCAATGTACCAAATGAAAAATCATACTTTTGAAAGGTTTGTGTTTTCATAGTTGACCATGATGCTAAAAGGCACCACTGGTCTAAAGAAATTCACCTCTGGTGGTGACAATTCAGGCATTTAGGAACTTTCCATTCATTTAGCAAACAAGTGTATAGCAGACAATATATTGCTTGGTGCTCACACTGGAGTGAAGTATTAGACATAGATAGTCCTTTAAGAAGCAGGATCATTTATGCATCTAATCTAATAACAGATTTGTTGAGCCTCCCTGGGTGTTAGGCAGTACTAGGCAGAGCACATCAGGGCTTTCTGGACTCCTAGCAGGGTCTTCCATCCCACTGAACATACTCTGAGGGCTCTATAGTGGATGTTTTGAGAATAACAGGAGAGCCAACAGATCTAAAAGCACATAAGAAGATCACTAGGGCTGAAATAGAAATAAATACCAATGACTTAGCCTCCAATGGTGGGCTAGGGAAAATTCATTCTGAAGTCAAAGAAGGTGATACTCTCCAGCCTGATTAGGGAGACAGGAAAAGTAGGTTGAGGTCCAGACACAAAGTAGGTTGAGGTCCAGATACAAAGATTTCCAAGTTCTTCAGAAATGAAGAGCATAGAGGAAGAATGTAAGGTCAGGGTCTAGAATGGGGAGCTGGAGTAATTCAGAAAAGATATTGGAGATGTATCAAAGGTAAAGAGAGGTGCACCTCCGCAAGGCCTTTCCTCTCCAGCATGGTTATCCCCTCCTCATCTCTGCCTACCCATCCCTCAAGGCCTCTCACCTTTCACCTTCCCTGTGAAACCTTACCTGACACTCCCCCCATGGAAATATCTTCTATGAACTCTTTCCTTCCCCAGGCAAAAATAATCTCTCCCTCCTCTGAACACCTAGAGAACTCCATTGTTACCTTGTTCAAAGTTCTTACATGTTCTTTTACTTTGTGTTACCATATTTCAAATTTTTAATCCCTATAGAACTCAGTAAATGCCTTATGCATGGAAAGGCACTGTCTCATGATTAGGATAGGCACAAAAAACTTCAAGGTCCTAGGGTTCACTTTGTAAACCATAGTATTAAATTTGCCACTCTATCCTTCAACTAGAAGAGAATAAACTCACAATGGCAAGCTGTGAGAGCAAAAGAAGAACAATTAACTCAGAATTTTTTTTGTTTGTTTGGTTGGTTTGGTTTTCTCAATGGAATACAAACATCATTGAGCAAAAGGAAGGAAGTTTAGGCCTCAGTTTAAATGAGGAACAGATTAAGAAACTGGAGATGTTGGGCCTGGAGAGAAGACTCAGGTGTGGCCTATTACCTTCTGATATGTAAAACAGGACAGTCACACTCAATGCATCCTTCATAGAGCATAACAAAAAATGGGAGAAGCCCCAGGATGTCAGGTTGAAGCTGTGTTCCAGCTCCTTTTTGTCAGAGCTGTTCAGAGATGGCCATGGGGCCACTGGGAAGATTTTCTGCTGAAAGTATTCAAGTCAAGACTGTTGACAACTAGCCAAAGTGACTTTGACAAATGGGTTAAAGAAGAGATGTAAGCATAAGATGAAGAGGATTGAAGTCAATAAACTTTAGGTCTCATCTTTATGAACATATATACATAAAAAAAAAACTCAGAACCACTTGGACACTGTCACTGTAATGCAGTGGCTGAAAGGTCAAAGGAGAGAGTATTCCAAAAAAGAATAGTGTCTTAGAGGGGGCAAGAAAGAATATTGAGAGAACATTGGGTTTGGTATCTATGACCTGGGTCCTAATTCCAGCTCTGTATTGATTCATCTGATTGACTTCTAGCCACCCTCTCTGATCCTAATCTGTAAAATAAAAAAAGTTAGGGTTCACCCAGACACCATTCCAGCTCAGGCATTAGACAGCCTTCCAGCTCAGTACATAAGACAGGGGTCATTAAATTTATTCTGTAAGGAAAAAGAGCCTGATAGTAAATACTTAGTATTTTGTGGGATACATGCTGCCCCATTTTTTGTTTTGTTTTGGTTTGGTTTTTGTTTATGACACTTTAAAAGTATGAAAAGCAGCTGGGTGTGGTAGTACACACTTGTAATCCCAGTGACTCTGGAGGCTGAGGAAGGAGGATCACAGGTTCAAAGCCAGCCTCAGAAACTTAGTGAGGCTGTAATCAACCTAGTAAGACTCTGTCTCAAAATTTAAAAATATATATATAATAAAAAGGGCTAGGATGTTGCTCAGTAGTTAAATGCCTATGGATTCAATCCCTAGTACCAAAATAGAGATAGATAGATAGATAGATAGATAGATAGATAGATAGATAGATAGATAGATAGACAGATAGATAGATAAAAAGAGAGAGAGGTAAATGTGTAAAAAGTATTTTTAGTTTGTGGATCATACAAAAACAGGGTGTGGGTCAGATTTGGCTCATGGACTATAATTTTAACAAACCCTAGCCAGTGAGAGTTAGAGGATAGTTGAAATGTTCCAGCATGACAAGGATAGAGATTCATTTTCAGAAGATATAAAGTCCCCCAAGAAGTCACCTGAGAGGAAATAGAAGTGGAAATAAATACCAAAGAAGCCATAATCCAAAGCTCAAATATGATCGAAAGAGACACAGACGGAAGAATATGAAACTACTGAAGAAAATTGGAAGTGACAGGATGGTGACAGAGGGATGTTGCTAAGATGGGCCTGGACCCTTGTATCTGTGCAATCCAGGGATTAGGCATGAGTCAGAAGCCTATCCCAAAGTCACTCTTAACCCTTTCATAGCAAAAAGGGGAGTCTTGACTGGAAAAAATTCAGCATGTTAAATGATCAGGGTCCAGGGGCACTGCTAATGGGGGAAGATTAAATGTGTCGACAAATACTAGTAGGCTCATTAACCTGCATTTAAAAGGACAAGTGGTACTGATTCACAGATATTTCAGAAGTGCAAATACCATAAAAAATGTAAACATCTGTAGTACTGGCAGGGCTAAAGAGATTGGTTTACAAAACTGAGATTATCGGGATTGTCAGGGAAATGGGCAGTATAGCATGGCTACCAAATGATAGATTCACATCTTGGCTCCAGTGAATATAAGCTGGGGAGGAGTGGGAAGTGTTAAGACAGACAGAGTGACAGTGTGCCTGATACCTTGAGAAACCAGGAGTCATGATAACCTGAGTTCCAGGAACAACCCCATGTATTGCAAAATCTTAGGCAAATCACAACCACATGGAGTTTCAACTTCCTCTTTTGTTAACTGGGGATTAGCATTTATTTCTGTCTTGTGGCTTTTTGTATAGATGTTCTACCCAGCTAACCATTTTGCCCATTCTCCTTAACAGACCAGATTATTCAGAGTTTGGGTGACACCCTGTAGGGCAAATGAGATTCCAAAAAAAATTCCCGTCTATAAAAGTTTGCAGATTCATCTCTGCAGATCCTCACAATATCTTTGAGAAGTCATAAGATTAGATGCAACTGTACCTATGTTATTCCTGGGTAAACTGGGGCTATAGGAAGCTATCTTACCTGGTCATTTTGTTTCAACCCTGAGAAAGCCAATATTCTGGCTCCTGCTTGAATATTTCCTACTGTTTTTGGGGAAGCTGAGAATATTGAGGAAGAATAAGCCACACCAACCCTATAATTTCTTTTAAAAAAATAAAAAATCCACACTTCCTTTTACTCCTGAAAGTTTCAGTGCCCACAGAAGGGTTAGTGCCCATCCTTCCCTCTAAGTCTGAAGGGTTCAACACAAATAGGTCTGACTGGCACAGCAGCCCCCTCTATCTGTCACCCCCATCCAGGACAACCCTTGAAAGTGGCTGAAATATTTGCATGCTTTTAAAACACCTTCTCTTTTAGTGTTAGGTGTGCCAGAGTCTGTCATAAATGAACTTTCCAAGTTCCAGGATGCAGAGAACAAGTTTCTCTGGTTTGGTGTGTCCCCAGAGTCCCAAGGGGAGACACATGCACTTCCCTCTCTGCAGCACCAGGGCACTTTCTGGTCTTCCTCCTCCTACTCCATATAACTTCCCCATTCCTAATTAGCTCCAGCCCCTGGGATTCCCTGGCAAAGGCCTCTTGTTTAACCTTCCCCAGGAGCAGTGACATGGGTCAGCCTCCCCCACAGACTGCCCCAAGCACCTGAGCCTGACAGGGGCTGTGACTTTCTGGCTTGACACCATTTCTTTCCCATTTGAAGCTGGTTAACTAACATAAGGCAGTAGTCACCTGGTTGACCCTCTTTGCCTCCTGGCACTTTCCTGCCCTTTATACTCTCTCCTTGTCTCAGCAATCCTCCACCTTCCTTCTTTGCTCACAGGCCCCAGGAATCTCTTGGCTTTCCTGATGCTCCCCTGGGAACCCCTCTAACTGAAGTTCATGCTTGCTTGCCATCCACACATTGCACCCCTCAACACCTCTCAAGGGTTTCTAATGCTTTCCCACTTGCCTGCATCCATCTCCTGGCAGCTCAGGGACACCAGCCCTTCGTGCGCCCCCCTTCAGCTCTGGTCCAGGGTCCCTACATACCCATAGCCCGACGGCCATCACAACCACAAAGTAGATGACAATGACAGAGATGTCCGCAGCATTTCGCATGCGCTCATAGGATTCCAAAGGAGCAGCAGTGGTGGTGGGCGATGGGCTCCAGGTGCTACTGTCCATGGCGGTGGCGGCAAATCCCTCCCCCACGCCCGGACTGCTCACTTCTTATTCAGCCTCCGAGTTAATTATCAGCCCTGGGGGAGGGGATCCGCGATGGAGGGGCAGCCGGGCAGTGAATCAAAGCTCCTGCACTGCTGTTGCTGCTGCTGCTGTTGCAGGTGCTCTGCACTGTCGGCCAGCAGCACCGAGATTGGAGTGCTGAATGAGGAGTCAGCCGAGCTGTTGGCGGGGCGGTGTCGTCCTGGACAGGTAAAGGCTGTCCCTCGAGCAGGGAGGGGCCGGCCAGGAGGTGGTGCCCGCGTGGCACAAAGGCCGAGGTCCTTTAGCAGCGGGAAACCACCAGGCTGCCACGCCTGGCCTGCCATGGGATTCCACCTGGGACAGAGCAGGAATGGCTTAATAGAGGGATCACCGCCTGGGGCCAGGGACCTAGAGACTGTTGAGAGCACCTGCCAACTGCTGCTCTTGGACAAGTCCCAGCCCCTCTCTGGACCTGGCTTCTCCATGTGTAAAATGGGCACAGAGCTCTTCTAAGAAACTCAGCCAAATTCTTGGTCTTGGTGGAGAACATTCTGGGAAAATGGGAACTTGCTGGATGCATAATCATAATCCCTGGCCACAGGCATAGCCAGTCACTCACATTCCTGATTCCACCTCCACAGCCCCCAAGGACACTGTTACCCTCCTATAGGAGGAAGACACTGAGACTGGAAGAAGGGAAGCATTTCCTTACTCTGTGTCTCACCAGGTACAGTCAGCCCTGTATATCCCAGGATTTGGCATCCAGAGTACAGAATTTTTGCTTAAATTTTCCCTAAACAATACAGTATAAGAACTGTTTACATAAAACTTACATTTTATTAGATATTATAAGTAATATAGTATTTAATACATATGTGAGGATATACATAGGTTATGTGCAAATTCCATGTCATTTTATATAAGGGAATTGGAAACAGCCCACCACCCAGATACTCAGGGACAACTGCCATGTGTTTTGTGCCCCTTCTGAATCACTCACAAGGGACAATACGAAAGAATCCCTTCCAAGGAACTCATCAGATCCTGAGACTTCCTGGGTACTCAGCCTGCTCATTAGGAGACACATGTCTAAGCCACACCCTGGGCTCAGAAAAGAGATGGTTGAGAAAGGAAGCATGACTTATCCAAGGTCACACAGTAAGGGAGTGGCAGAGTTGGCCCTGCAACCCAGGTCAGGCCAGGGACTCTTTCAGAGGGATACTTGGAAACATTCTCAAGGGCTGACCCTGAAGGCCTCAGAGCAACCAAAAGTGGCTGTTTTGGGAGAGGAGAGCCTTGCTCTGATGAGAAAATATAGGGAGGAGAAAGGACCACATAAATCCTAGTAGGACTCTGTTCTGCCCTGGGTCCTCCCTGCTCCCCCACTAACAACCATTCACTGCCCAAATGTAAATGGACTGTTCCTTTGCACCTTGCTGTCTCCAAGTTCTGCTTCCTCTCCTCCCTCATCAGCACTTTTTCTTCCCACCTTAGTTGCAATCAGAAAATCATTATTTAGACAGCATCGATGTAGCTCATCTCATTTTCCCCAGGACTGTAAACTGAATAAGGCTATGTCCAGGGCCCTGCTTAGTGCCAGTTCAGAAAGATCAGGAATTCCTCTTCTAAGAAATTTGCAAGTAGAAACTTTCTCCATGGATGCCTCCAACACTTAGAGTTTAGCTGTCAACCACAGCAAGAAGCAACACTCCTTTCATCCACGTTCCTTTGTTAATTCATTCACACATTTAGCAAAGCTTTTCCACTTGGCTCTGTGCCAGGCAAAGTCCCTGCCTTCTCCTGACAGCCTAGGAGCTCCTCCTCAGCAGTCCTCAAATATTCAGTGTCTGGGGCTGGAGTTGTAGCTTAGCAGTAGAGTGCTTGCCTAACATGTGTGATGCACTAGGTTCAATCCTCAGCACCACATAAAAGTAATAAACAAGTCCATCTACAACTAAAAAATTTTAAAAATATGCAATATCTACCTTTCACTCTAAATTGTGCTTCTGGGTAAGGCACACAAGGGTGGAATAATCATGAAACATTGAACTCTTAGGACACAATAAAATCAATAGCATAAGTGCAGAGACAGTGGATTTAGGGAAGTAGGGGTGGAGGAGGGACTTACATAGTCAGTTTGAATCTGAGCTCAGCCACCAACCAGTAGACCATGGAAAGCTCACTGGACATCTGTGACCCTCAACTGAATGTCTATACTATGGCATAGAAAGTAATGACTGTTTCAAACAATGGGTCTCACTGACACAGAGACACCAACAAAGGTGAGGGGAATAGAAGGACACTATGATATTTTTTCTCCCTTTCCTTTTCCTTCTTCTGAGTTCAGATATGGAAAGTCCAGGGAAGCAGGGTGTTGATCAGCATATAATTTTCCTGTGGCTGCTGTAACACATTACCACAAATTTGGTAGCTGGAAACAACCGATTTCTTTTTTCTTTGAAGTTCTGGAATGCAGAGTCCAAAATCGGTTTCACTGAGCTAAAAATCAAAGAGTCAGGAGGATCAGACATCTGAGATTATAGGGCAGAATTCTTCTTTTTCTTTTCCAGCTTCTAATGGCCATGGCATTCTTTGACTTGTATCATATCACTCTAATTCATAGAGGTATTGTGTGTGTATTAAAATATCCATAGCATAAAATTTACCACCATAACCATTTTTAAGTGTGCAGCTCAGAAGCATTAAATACAATCGCATTGTTGGGCAACCATCACCAGCATCCAACTCCACCAGCATACCGCCTCCGGCTCCCACTTCCTCCATTGTCTCCTCCTCCTCCTCCTCCTCCTCCTCCTCCTCTTCTTCTTCTTCTTCTTCTTCTTTTCTCTCTCTCTCTCTCTCTCTCTCTCTCTCTCTCTTTCTACCTGATGTTTTCCAGAGGAAGCAGCATTCAAGATTATTTTGGAGGGTGGGGTAGGGAGAAGGTGCTGCTGAAGGTGAGTCAACGCGTAAGGATAAAAACAAAAATATTGCCAGGAAAAGAGGAAGTAAAGAAGAGTGAGAAAGGTCAGGATAGAAGACTATTGAGTTCACCTCAGGCTATCCCTAGACTGTGGGTGGAGGAGGTGAAGTAGAAGGGAAGATGAAAAGCAAGAAAGGTAAAGTGTCCCTGACCTTCCCTCTAAAACTGTAATCAGAGAAGGATTGACCCCTGGTGGGCTTCATCTAAGGATCTGAGCATCAGTTCAGCCCTTGACTTGCTGGGTTAGCTTGGGCAAATCCTCTAAATTCTCTGAATATCACCTCTAAAGTAGAGAAAGACCCAATTCTTTTTCTAAAATCTTTTATTGGTGCATTATAGTTATGTATAATGGTAGGATTCATTGTTACATATTAGTTCATGTACACAATAACAATATAATTTAACCAATATCCTTCCCCAGCATTTTCCCCCTTCTTCCCCTCCTCCCACCCACTAGTCCCTTTCCTTTGTTGTAATGATCTCCCTTTGCTTTTCATGAGATACCTCCCTTTCTTTTCCTTTCTACTCTCTTGCTTCCACATATGAGAAAAACATGACCTTCTGCATTTGGCTTATTTTACTTAACATCATGGTCTAGAGACAAGACCCAATTTGATCTAACAGAGGTTTGCTGAGTGCCCACCATTCATGCCAGCTTCAGGTTGAGACCAGAACTCAGGTTGCTTGATAGTAGGCTGTAGCTCTTTCTTCTGGATACTAAACATCTGACTGGCTTCAGAGAGGAGCTACAGAACAAAGAAGGAGCTGCAAGACACCCAGCCTGCCTTCCCCAGAGCTCTTCACAGGACATTGCCTCTCAACTTTGACCTCAGCCTGGTGTAGCAGGAAGAGTGCATGGCTGGGAGTCAGGACCCTCACTTCAGATACCAGTTCCTCTGCCAAGTGACCTTACAAATCACTTCCCCATCTGAATTTTTTTCCTCTCCAGTCTTCTTGCCAGAATTTGACTAGTTGGTCTCTTAAGAAGGCTCCTGGTGCCATTCTAACTCTAGCCAGGCTCTTGAAGCTCCTTGGGCCTCCAACTCTTCTCCATTCCATGGTTACAAGCCCTGAATAGTTGCATGACAGATGTGTGTCACCCTCACTTCATCCTGAGTTTCATCCCCTGCTACATCTGCCAGCTCCAGAGATGATTTTTTTTTTTTATTGCTCACCAGCATTTCTAAAAGTAGAGTGGGGAACATGGTTTATAAAGCATCTAGCTACTCCCTGGATGTTCCTCACACAGTGAGCTCAGAAGTGGCTATGTAGTCAGGCACACCTGATTGGAATTCTAGCTCCTTCTTTTGTAAGTGAGGAAACCTCAGAACAAGTTTTCCAACTTTGGGGTGGGGGCTTGTTTTCCTCACTTGCAAAATGTGGATAATAAGATTTAAGATACAGCAAAGAACATACAGGAAACACTTCAGCATACTGCGACATGCATATTTAGTGTTCAATAAAACAACTGACTTTGAGGTTAATAAGGGTGTAGGTGAATGATAGAATACTTGCCTTCCATGCACAAGGTCCTGGGTTCAATCCCAAGCATGGCAAAAAGGCAGGAGGGTAGGGGGTATAACTTTCATTTTCTTAATACTGGCCACCTTAATACTTACCTGGACTCAAAGATGAGGGGTCTTCATGAGGCCTCTACCCTCACAGAACAGGAGAAGATATGAAAAAGAATATAAGGCCTACAAGTTTTACAACTTCAATTTTCACAATGATTCTATTGTTTTCCCCATTTTATAGGCAAGTGCACTGAGACTCAAAAGGGTTAAGTAACTTGCCTCAAGGTCCATCAGCTGGCAGATGGCCAAACTGGCACTCAGCGCCATGGATCCAGTGGTACAGAGAGGAGGGGATGAAGCAAGGAGAAGTGAAGCCCTAGTCCTGATTCTGAGGTTATCTGAGCGAGCCACTCTCTACCCCTCCTTCTAGTTTGGCACTGGGCCCCAGTTGCCCACAGACAGAGGCATTTAAATGAGTCATTAGTTATAACAAATGCAGGCAAAAGTCAGCACTCTTCTAGGCACCAACTTCTACCAAATACCTTGGTTTGCTAAAAAGTCAGAGCCTAAGAATAGGAGCAGGTTAACTGCCTGTTGGATCCTGAAGAAGTCAACTCTCTGAGAGAAAAGCTTCAGTATTACTGGCACCCCATGTGTCCCAATTTCCTCTATGAGATGAGACAAAGCAGCTCTGGGAAGGAGGTGGCTCAGAGACCTGCAGGCCCTGGTTGAAGAACTCACGAAAACTCTCATCTGTTAGTCTTACCCCACCCTACCAATTCACCACCCATCAATCAACCTGCCACTGAAACTGGGATTCTAGGACCACAAAACCCAGGCTCAAAAATCCCTGGGCAATTCCATTTCTATTAGGTAGTTCAAGAAGTCAAAAAATGGAGACAGAAAAATCGTACAATATTTGCCAGGAGTCAGAGAGAGGGAAAAAATGGGGAGTTATCAATGCTTTCTTTTCTCAGTGCAGAGGATCTAACCCAGGACCTTGTACATATGAGGCAAACACTCTACCACTGATCTAAACCCCCAGCCTAGGAGTTATTATTTAATGAGTACTGAGTTTCAGTTTTACAAGACAAAATGTTGTGTAGGTATATGGTGCTAATGGTTGTACAACACTGTCAATGTACAGGTTTAAATAGTCAGAATGGTAAATTTGTTGTTATACGTATTGTTCCACATTAAAATAATAAATTTCTAGTGATGTGTAAATATGTTATAAATAACATAAGAAAAATCTGAGGGCTACAGATGTAGCTTAATGGTAGAGGGCTTGCCTAGCATAATTGATGCCCTGGGTTTAATCTTACTACCAGAAAAAAAGAGAGAGAAAAAAATATTTGAACAACTAAAAGACCCATGAAGATAACAGTGGAGTTGGGAAGTTATTTGTGTGTTCAATAAACACTGGTTGAGCATTGGTCTAAAAACTAGAGTACAAAGTGAACAAGGCATCTAGTACCTGCTTTCCAGGGCTTAAAATCTATGCACATGCTTATGAGCACTGGAGAGAGGAAGCCATTTGGGAAAGATAAAAATGTATGGGAATTAGGTAGAGATGGTAGCTGCACAACTGTGTAAATGTGCCAGACACCTCTGAACTGTTCGATTTACAATGGTTAATTATATCTCATGTGAATTTCACCTCATTTGAATGAATAAATCAATAAACAAATAATAAACAAGGTATACCTGGCCTGGAGATAATAAAAATCAAATTCCCTACCCAGATAATTTTTCCTTGATTTGTTGATTGGTTCTATAGTTTTTGCATATCTTATTCTTTTGTTAATACATTATTTGACAAGAATAAATGAAAAGAATCATAAAAAAACATGACTCTTTATGTCATCTAGTGGCCCATCTTGATAATTCTAAACTGAGAAACTCATTCATTCATTCATTCATTCATTCATAATATTCACTCTATGTAAACACTGGTGTTACAAACTCAGTAAAACATGTCTGTGCCTCAGACCCTCCTGGTCCATATAGGGAAGTTTGCACATGATATGTCCTTGCTGTTCCCTGTGCAAGGATGCTTTCCCCTCACCTCTTCTCCAGGCTAATTCTCACCAACCTTTACACTCAATTCAAACTTATTCCAAGAGGCTTTCTGACCTGCACTCCACCCCTAGCCTAAAGCCATCCTCAGAAATTCCTGTTCTTCCTACATTTGTCTCAATTTTTAAATTATAATTACTTGTATAATTATTTGTTTAATGTCTACAATCCCCCCCACTAAGCTATAGTCTTCATGAAGATAGCACCAGGATCTCTTTGCCTTCACCGTGCCTAAGCCTGGGGCTGCCATATACTAGATGCTCAATAAATATTAACTAGATGAATAAAAATAATGAACATAAGCAATTATAATATGATAGATGTTCTGATAGTGAGGCAGGACATATTTGTCTTTCCAAGGGAGAGAGTGGCAAAGGAAGCAATCATGAAGTGGGGATAGTTGTACTGAGTCGTAAGGGAGAAGTAGGAACCCCTAATGTAGCACAGCTGGAGAAAGTTAGGGAGGTGTGAGAGCACATGGTGTGCACATTCAAGGAACTGGAAGCACTTGTGTTCTGCATGACTGAGAAGAACAGTAGACAATAACACAAGAATGTAGACAGGACTTGGACCACAGAAGAGCACATGCAGTATACCCAGCCTGCTGTAATTCACTCCATAGAATAATGGGGAGCATGTAAAGCAGGGATTCCTGTTGTTAGACTCATGGACCACTCAGAGGTGAGTTTCAGACATCCATTAACTCCCTAAAATTGTATGCATAGTTGTGGTCAGATTTGTATGTCTTTGGGAAGAAGGCTCACAATTTTCATAAGATTCACAGAAAGATCAGTGACCCCCAAACTGGTTAAGAACTACCACCTACTTTAACCACCCAAATTAAAATAATCCCACTCCCACCCCAGTGGACTTTTATAGCACTCCTCAGAAATAACAAAATATAAATGTCTTGTCTCTCTGTTTATTGCTTGTCTCCTCCGCAAGAAGGCAAGCTCTGTGAAGGCAAAGACTTTGTTGTTCCTATTCACTGCTCATTCACTAGTGTCAAGCACACATGAACTCAATAAATACTTCCTGACTAAATAAGTATTATCATAGGTATTTTTCAGTGTGATAAATGTAATTTAAAGTTTGCAATCTTACAATTTTAAGTATATACATCAGTGGTATTAAATAAATGCATATTGTTGTGCTACCATCACCACCATCCACCCACAGAATTCCTTTTATCTCATAAAACTGATGCTCTTTACCTAAAGCAATTACTATTAAAATCCATTAAAGCAATACCTCCCACCCAGCCCCAGTTACTCCTGACAACCATCTTTTACTTTCTGTCTCTATGAATTTCATTCTACTTTTTGTCTCTACTCTAGGTACCTCACATAAATAGAATTATATGAATAGAAGCATACTGGTTTATTTCACTTATCATGATGTCTTCAATGTTCATCCATATTGTAATATCTGTCAAATTTTCTTCATATTTGTGTGCATATATATGTATATATAATGTATATGCCACATTTGTTTATTTCTTTATTCATTTATGGACATTTGGTTTGCTTTTATCTTTTGATATTGCAAATAATGCTATGTGAACATGGGTATGTAAGTTTTTTTAATCTTTTTTTTTCAGATAAAGAATAAGCAAAGGGGCTGGGCATTTTGCTCAGTGGTATAGCACATAATTAGCATGTGTGAGATTCTGAGTTCAATCCCAGGCACCAAAACAAACAAACAAGCATAGGCATACAATTGTGGGTGAATGAATGGGGACATGGATAGACTTTGGATGGATAGAAGAGTGATTGATGAATATACAATTGAGGGATGGAGGGATGAATGAATAATGGAAGGATAGATAGATAGATGAAAGCACTATGAATTAAACATTAGGAGAGCTGTTCCCTATCTTAGCATGACACTTTCCAGCTGACACACCAGGTATCAGAGATACTGTGAGATAACAGTGATCCCATAGTAACAATGGCAGTAGTATTGTATTCAATGGAGTTTCAAAATATTTATAAAGATGAGTAACTCTGTGCTAGTCCATGATCACAATCAGCATTAGTCAATGAAAGGATTGTGTCCTAGAAGTTAAGGTGTTGCTGACTAGGGACATTGAAGTTTCCCAGAATGTTATCCCTGGGAAAGAAGGAAATAACTGAAGTTGAGTAAAACCACACTCAGTATCAAATATGGAACAACCAGAACATTAGTCAAAAATAACAAAACTCAGGAACATGAGCGACAGAGGATGCTGGCAGTGCATGGGTTCAAATGCCAAGGAAACATAAATGTAGAGTGCTCAGGGAGGGGATTTTGAGGATATTTAGCCCTGCTTTGGCCCATAGGATTTGCTGATCCATAGTCTCATTACTTATGGTGATTGTCAGTGCTAACCCCAATGGTAAAAGGGACAAAAAATGTAAAGTTAGTTCATATAAATGGAAATATAAATGGCACATATTAAAAGCTATCAAAAGTTCTCTAATAACATAAATGCAAATTAAAACTACAGCGAGATAATATGTTTATCATACTGGAAAACATTATAAATAAATGAAAAACACATTATTTTTTGAAAGGAAGTATGTACTCTTTCACATTGGTGATGGGGGACATAAATTTGCATCACTCTAGCAGTAATTAGAGACCATCTGTGAACATTATATCATGAGAATAAGATAAATCACAGATTTGGAGAAAATTTTTGCAAAAGACATATCTGTTAAACTACTGTACCAATATATAAAGAACTTTAAAACTCACAAATAAAATTAACAGTCTGGTTTTAAAATGGGCAAAAGAAGCCAAGTGTGGTGCTGTAGCACATGCCTATAATCTTAGCTACTCAGGAGGCTGAGGCAGACCAATCACAAGCTCAATCAAGGACAGCCCTGGCAACTTAATAAGACCCTGACTTAAAAATAAAATTAAAGCCATTCTTGGGATCCATCTCTAGACCCACTTTCCTGTGTTCAGAAGGCCCATTTTGCTCTTCTGAGCAAGCGTTGGAAAACCTATAGGGAGAAAGCAAGACATCTTAAAAGGTAGAAAATGTAACTGTCGACATTCAGGGATGTGGATGTTGATTTCTCTGAAAGGGAATGAGAATGCCTGGAGCCGGCTCAATAGAATTTATATAGACATGTTATTTTAGAGAACTACTAAAACCTGGTCTTCCTGGTGAGGATAACTTCCCTTCAGACTTCCTAATTTGCTATTAATATTTAATTCCCTTATATTATTTCTTTATTTCTAATCAGCACAGCACTAGGATAGAAACATCAATAGTTACAGGAAAGATCCCAATGAAGAGTCATTGCATTTTCTCATAAGCAAGTCTAAGCCATCCTTAGCCACCTTTCTGGAGCAAAGGAAAGAGCTCTGGAGAGAAAAGAAACAGTAGCCATATACTCAGATGTGCAGAAATGGGTAAAACCGAAAACACAGATGAGAGGCCCAAAGGCCAAGGAGGAAACCAGATCTCAGAATGTTAGTTGAAAATTTATAATCCAATACAAATGACTATTCAGAGCCTAGACTTATTTCTCTTGATATCATAGAAGATATTTCCTGCCTTATGTTTATCATTCTTTCAAATTCTTTAAAGTTTCCTCCTTCCCCTTCATGATCTCCGACTACCATCAAAGAAATAGCAAAAACACTCCCCTTTGCCTGTGACGGTCTGCATGATCTGACAACTCTTCTATTGCTTTAGATGGTCTCTAGAAAATCTGCACACATATCTGAAGACCTTTAGATTAAATAACTTATATATTAATATCATAAAGAAATTTCTCAAATATTTACTTATTTATTGAGTAATTTTTTCTGTGAAATTTTTCTGCTATATAATTAATGTAAATGATTCACAATGACTACTCTTTGTGGGTACAAAGTCACATATGAAAATTATAGAGAAGAGTTTTAAAAGTAATAATTTTAAAAGTAATACATCTATGGTTATTAAGGGTTTTAAAGTTTTTCTTTTTCTTGATTCCTTTTCTGTTTCATTTATGGAGTGGGTTTTATGTTGTAAAGTAGGCTCCTTCATATCACTTAATAATGTTTGTATATTTTTATCTACATATTATAATTGGAGAGCAATTATTATTACTTCACATATTAGAACAATGTAAGTTGAAACTAAAATGTGGACAATTCTGTGAATACTGATAAAAAAAAGCATATTTGCCCTTACTCACTCATAAATATCACCCCTGGTTTGCATATGACTTGTATATTTTGCCTCAATTGGTTCTGTCTAGGTGCATATGAAAAACTATGAAAATTTTCTTATTTTTTATCACATATGTATATATATATATATATATATATATATATATCCATGAAGGAATTAAAACCAGGGGGTACTCTAATTCTGAGCTATATTCCTAGCCCCTTTTAATTTATTTGGAGAGATGTTCTTGCTAAGTTTTTGAGGATGTCCTCAAACTTCTAATCCTCCTGCCTCAGCCTTCCTAGTAGCTAGGTTTACATGCATGTCCATCATCTATATATTGATGAGTCTGTTCTTATGTCCAAAAGAAAGATTTTAGGATTTTAAAGACAACTTTACATGATTTTTTGATTCTGTTTGTTTTTTTTTTTTTTTTTAGGATTTTATTTTTTTTTTATTTTTTTTTTTAGGATTTTAAAGATAACTTTACATGATTTTTTTATTCTGTTTGCAAAATCATGTAAAGTTATCTTTAAAATCCTAAAATCTTTCTTTTTTTTTTTTGGTCTTTTATGTTTGCCTTTTTTTGAAATTTTGTGATCAGAATCATTCAAAATAAACTTACTGTCTTGGTATTTTTAAAAAATTAAATAAAAGATTGGGTTGTAGCTCAGGGGTAGAGTACTTGCCTGGCATGAGCTAGGACCTAGATTTAACCCCTCTAAAGTAATAATAATAATAATAATAGACAAAAGAGCTGAACAGGCACCTTATGAAAGAAAATAAACAGATGGCAAATAAGCATATGAAAATATTTGCAACATCGTGCCATTAGAAAATTGCAAATTGAAACAGCAATGAGATATCACTATGCAACTATTAGAATAGCCAGTAGGTGGCCTAAGTACTGAAAACACCAAATGCTGGTGAGCATGGGGAACAATAGGAACTCATTCATGGCTAGTGGGAATGCAAAATAGTACAACCACTTTGGACAAAACTAAGACAGTTTCTTACAAAACTAAGAGATTTACATAGTCTTATCATAAATTCTATCAATCACCCTCCTTGGTACCGACTCAAATAAGTTGAAAACATGTCCACACAACTGGCACAGAGGGGTTTACAGCAGCTTTATTCATGATTGCCAAAAACTGGAAGCAACCAAAATGTCATCCTTCAATAGATGAAAGGATAAACAACTGTAGTACACCCATACAATGGAGTATTATTCAGAAGTGAAAGAAATGAGTTATCAAGCCATGATAAAACATGAAGGATATCAAAAAGCATGTAACTAAGTGAAAGAAATCAATCTAAAAAGACCACATACTGTATGTTTTAAACTATATGATATTCTGATAAAAGTACAACTACAAAGATCTGTAGTTGCAGATTTGTAGTCCAGTAGAAGGAATAAATAGATGAAACAAAGAAGATTTTTAGGGCAGTGTATCTGTATGATACTATAATGGATTTGTATCATTACACATTAGTCAAAACCCACAGAATATACAACACCATGAGTGAACCCCAATGTGAACTATGCACTTTGGTAGATGATAAGATGAGAGTGTAGGATTATAGATTATAACAAATATTCCACTCTGGTGTGGGATGTTGATAGTGCTGTTTGGGTCATGAGTATATGGGAACTTTCTGTACTTCCCACTCCATTTGGCTATGAATCTAAAACTACCCTAAAAATAATTAAGTCCACTTTTTAAAATTATACATGAATGTTTCCTTTGAACCCAAAATTTACTTCTAATTTATGCTATAAATAATCACATAAAGGCGAAGTAACCTATGTAAAATTTTTCTTATTGCAGCATTGTTTGTAATTGAAAAAGATTAAAAGCAATATAAGCACCCATCCATTCATGTATATGGTTAAATATATTATGGTGTATACATTTAATGAAGTAATGCTATGCAGCTCTTTTTAAAAAGAAAGATTTTGTGTGTTTTTATAGACTTATCTCAAAGATATTTTGTTAGATTCAAAATGCAAAGCATGTAGAACATCATATAGTTTGTTAACATTAACTTAAAATATTAGGGATGAGGGAAGAATATAGATATATATTTGCTCATTTATATATTAAATCACTTGGATGTACAAGAAACTGATTAAATTAAATAATATAATATTACAAATTATACTCTATTACCTGTAGGAAGAAAATTTGAATTATTGTGAGATTTTTCTCATTACCTTGATTAAAAAGGGGCAATAATTAAGAGCCTGAGATTCAGCCTAATGTTCTAAGTTAATATTGATCAAAACATTATATAACACAAAATGGAACCACATACACACAAATATATAAGTATCCCCATAAGTATACACCCACATAGACAAATATACAAATATCAACCCTAAAGCACAGAATCAAAGTCTGAGTTGAAAAACAATCAATTCTAAACTAGCTTCTCCTAGATAATGTGACCCACAATGATGATCCAAAATGCAAAATCCTAAAATCTCTGACTTTGGAGCAGTTTTATTGTTGGAGAAGGGCCAAATGATTGACTCTTCAGCTTTACTTTGGTTTTGATGGATGTGCATAAAAGGAGTTTCTCCTTGCTGAGATAGAAATGCTGACTGGAGAGAAAAAAAATCATTCAAAGTTGTGCTTGGAGAAAGCAAAGAGGTCAATTTTTAATATGGGCTTGGACTGTGGATACAACCATAGGGCCTCATTTTTCATGGAAGACCACTACAAGGCCCATTTGCTCTATTCTCCAACCACCATTTATGCCAGGTCCCAGTTTCATCCCTTATTTTGAATCATCCTGAGTCACTCACTGTTTGCTTCTCAGTTTCATTACTTGAGAAAGCATTTGGGCTGGAAGAGTGCAAAGTATACCCCAGAGTCATTGTTCTATGGAAAGAGCTGTGATCTCTTTGGGGCAAAGGCCTGTTTAATCTACAGCTGTTGGATTACCCTTATATGACCTTGATTCAGGAGGGCTGCCAGTGCCACCTTCTTCTCCCTGAACACAGGAAAGTACAGGTGAGTGGCTTGGGAGCCAATTTCTTCAATGTCTGAATAAGTCATGAGTCAGGTTTGGGATTTCCAAAACCTCTAAGAATGATGGACTCTTTACGTGGAAAATATATTTATATATTAAATCACTTGGATATACAAGAAAAACATTGAACCAACCTACCCCATCCTTCATTCTATGGTGTGGAAATTGAGATCCAAAGGGTAGGAATGAGAAGTCCACAGTCATGGTCTGATCTCTGAAAAACTAACGCAATGCTCTTTCACCTTCAAAAATATTGTCCAACGCAAATTCTTGGAATGTCTTGTAAAGTTTAATCTATATCTACCCTATGACCTACCAATTCCACTCCAAAGTGCATACTCAAGAGAAATGAAAACATATCTGCACACACACACACACACACACAAATGTTCATAGCAACTCGGTTTATTATAGCCAGAAGCTAGATAAGCACCCAAATGTCCATTGCTAGGTAAATGGATAAACAAATTGTGGTCTATTCACTCAATGGAATACTACACATTAATAGAAAGAAACAAGTTACTGATACATACAATATGGATGAACCTCATAGACATTGAATTAAGAAAATAATATACACCATAATATGTGACATTACCATAAGCAAAAGTAATTCGTGTGTGGAGATTAAAAAAAGAAGAAGAATAAGAAGATAGTGAACCAGCCCACAGAATGAGACACTTACAGTGGAATCGGGAAGCCACATTACCTCCTGCCCTGCACACGCTTGGGCCAGTGTCTGGGGCCCAGGCCGGCGCCTTTCTGTACACTCTGGTTGAGGTGCACGTCGCCCTCCCCCTGTGCCAAGGCTGGAGAGCGCCCCACAGGCTACAACTGGTCACTAGTGTAGTCTCTATTCCCCTTGGGCTTGAAAATTTGGCCAAGGGGCATGGACATTTGCCAATGTCCCCCTTGAGCAAAAGAAGTTAGTAGTTAATTCTGTCATGGATGTTCTTGTCAATGTAGTCATTAGGGAGGATTCCTTTGTTTAGCTGTCAACAAAAGCAAGCTCCTAGAGCTACAGCCATAGTCTAAGCTGGTCTCTGCTGGACGCCTGCCTGGTGGCCCCCTCCTAGAAGTTTCAGTCCTTCCTGCTTTCCTTCATGCCACACAGTGCATTTTTTTTTCTACCTGCTTGTCTTATTTTTAGAAAAATTTAGAAAAATAACAAAGGCTGTTTCCATGATTTTGGCATGAACCCCTTGTTCCAAATGGAGATGGCATGTCAGCTTGTCAAAGCAATTCAAAGAAAGAGGCCAGCTGACTTCTGTCCCTGCAGCTGACTTCTGGGTCCTGGGGGAGGAGATCTCAAAGTCCCGCCCTCCCTAGTGCTTTCCTGCATGTGGTAGGCTAGCAATATTTTGGTTAAAATCATGTTTGTGACTGTAACCATTTGTATGAATTATTTTAAAGAAATAAAAGCTCCCCCCCCAAAAAAAATAGAAGATATTTGTCTGGGGCAGAAGAGGGATAATTGACTGAAAGGACATAAGTAAGAACTTTTGGGGGTAAACATTTGTCAAAACTTATTAAACCATACATGTTAAATCTATGTATTTTAATGTAAATTATCTTAATAAGGTTGATTTAAAAAAAAAAAAAAAAGATAAGCCCTCCAGGCACAGTGGCACGCACCTATAATCTGATACTCAGGAGGCAAGGCAGGAGGATTACAAGTTCAAAGCCAGCCTGGGCAACTTAGTGAGATCATTGCCTCAAAATAAAAAGTAAAAAGGATTGAGGAAGTAGCTCAGTGCTAGAGCGTTGCTAGGTTCAACCCCTAGTATCCCCCCACACACACACACACAGACACAAAAGATAAGCCTTTATATTTGCATTGCTCTTTTTTGTAAAGTACTTTCTTACATTTCATCTGTAGGGAGAGGAGAAAATCCCTCTTTCTCCTAGTTTTTATGTGGGATCTTTGAATCTAGGAACACAATTAGGGATCCAGGAGTCAAATAAACACAAAACAGACTAATAAGAGAGAAGCTTACAAGTTTCTTTTATATTTTTTAGACAAAGAACAAAAAATTATGAAGAAATCACAGGACAAAGGATCTCTGAGCTATGGGTAATTAATTCTAAGGAAGTCACTAGGAGAGATATGAAGGGTGGACTGTAAAGCTACAGGTAGATAAGGGTTACTTTAATGAGCTTATTTATGCAGGTGCATTGCAGTACCAATCCCAAGTCTCCAGTGATAAGGACTCTTTCGTCAGGGTTATGGAGAAGAAATCCCTCCCCAAAAGAACCTTTATTATGACTTGCTGCAAGTAGGAAAAGTCAAGGCAGGTAACCCTGTCTGCAACTACAGTTTCTCCAATGTTTTTGGCTTGAAAGAATTAATATGCAACTGGGCATATTTTGTGTTGGCTTTTCTTTAACCCCTTCACATCTTACAACCATCTGGCAACAGCCCTGTTAAATTAGTGAGTCAGAGCATACTATCTTCATTTTACAGTGGAGAAACTGAGGTTGACAGGCAAGACCTCAACTTTCTAGGATAGGTACTGGGAGGGCCTCTCTGGCCACTGGACCTGGAAGGCATGAAGTCTATCCCTCATCTGTCAGACAGACACACTGTGGCTCAGAGAATTGTGAATCCCACAGTGAATCAGTGGCAGGATTGGGACTAGGGCTCTGAACCCTGGCTCCTGGTCCGGTGTACTCCTCCAGTGCATGGGGCTGCCTTGAGCTTCCCCAATGTGCCTTCCCCTCCTCTTTCCTTTCTCTGCCCATGACCTGTTCCTGATGCCCTGGGATGCTCTCAGATCCCTCTTAGAGGCTCCAGAATTGACTTCCTGAAGCAAAGCCACAAATCCCCATTCTATGCTCTTCCTTCCCCATGTAAACTCTGGATGAGCTCCTCAGGCCCTCTCTCAGCTTGTTCTTAAGGGCGCCAGAGTTCTTACAAATAGTTCTATAGAATGGTTTCTTATAAAACAGTTCCTAGCTGGTTCCATAACAGATATTGTGAATTGCACTGTTATAAACATTGATGTGGCTCTATCACTATAGTAGGCTGACTTTAAGTCTTTTGGATAGGAGTGGAATAGCTGGGTCAAGCTAGTCAAAAATAAGGAAACAAAGGGGTCAGGGAATACCATGAAAATAGAAGAGAGATCAGTGGAGTAGGGGACAGGGATTGAGGGGGAGAGAGAAGGGATGCGAAATGGGAAGAATGGTGGAATGAAATTGGCCTAACTATTCTACGTACATATATAAATATACCACAATGAATTTCACCTTATGCATATCTATAAAGCATTAATCTTAGAAAACTATAGAAGGAAGACCAGTAGATAAAAGGAAACAGTGGACAGGATGGAGAGAGGGAAAGGGGAACTATTGGGGAGTGAATTGGAGCAAATTATATTCCATGCTAGTATAATTATGTTAAAATGAACCCCAACATTATGCATAACTATAGTACACTAATAAAAAAATAGTTCCTAGCATTATTCCACCCAAGGACATCTGCTATCTCCAAAAGAATAAGACCTTAGTAATCACAGAAAAAAATTAAGATTTCATTTTTACACCTATGATTATCAGATGTCTAGAAACTTTTTAATATC
The DNA here is from genome assembly GCF_001458135.2 of Marmota marmota marmota. Lineage (NCBI taxonomy): Eukaryota > Metazoa > Chordata > Mammalia > Rodentia > Sciuridae > Marmota > Marmota marmota. Next base: position 2,614,558 of record NW_025999898.1, read on the forward strand.
TAGTGTTGACCAAGGTAAGAGAAAATGGACATACTCATACACTGTTAGCAGGTGTGGACATTATATGGTAATTTAGAAGTATCTATTAAATTTTTAAATATTTACTCTCAGATCCAGGAATTTTAACATCTACATGTCTATCCTGTAGAAATATTCATACCATTGAGCCAACATATCCAATATGCATTATTCGTTTCAGTGAAAAACTAAACAATTTAAATGTCCACTATGAGAGATTGGTTAAAATATGGAATCCAATGTTACTTTTTTCATATTACAACATATTGAGGAAAACTTTCTTTGATAAGTGCCTCATAGTTTCTAGTAGTCACTAGTGTTCTGTACTACATATGTGCAATAATTGAACCATTCATCTACAAATGGGCATCCTGGTTATCCCCAGGTGTCTTTGTTTTATGCAAGTGACAGCTCTCTAGGAAAAGAGTGAAAATAAATTTAAATTAAATCTCAGTGAACTGAACTGAACTAAACTGATAAATGGATAGTACCAGATTGGCAGTGTTAAAATTATTCTAATGATCACACAAAAAGTTGCCAGTACCACTAATCATTAGGGAAGTATAAATTGTAACCACAATGGTATAGTCTTTCACACTCTTAGATGACTATTATTTTAAAAAAAATAACTGCTCGTGAGAACGTGGAGAGATTAAAATTCTTGTATACTGCTGGGAAGATTGTAAAATGGTGCAGTGCAACCACTCTGGAAAATAGTATGGCAGTTCCTCAAAAAATTAAAAGTAGAATTATGCTATGATCCAGCAATTATAGTTCTGAGTATATATCCAAAAGAACTAAAAACAGGGACTTCAACAGACACTTGTAATACCTATGTTCATAGCAACATTATTTACAATAGCCAAGAAGTAGCAACAACCCAAATGCCCACTGACAGATGAATGGATAAACAAAATGTGGTAAAGACGGTCCCCAACTTACAGTGTTCCACTTACCATTTCTCAACTTTACCATGGTACAAAAGTGATTCACATTTCATAGAAAGAATCCTTCTAATTTTAAATTTATCTTTCCCCAACCTTTTCTATATGATATGATGCTCTCTTGTGATGCTGGGTTATAGCTGGAAGCAACAGCTCTCATCAGCTATGTGACCGCAAGTGTAAACAACTGGTCATCTATAGTGTACTGTATTGTCATAATTTTTGGATACAAATATTCAATAAATTATATGATGTGTTCAATGATTTAGTATAAAATAGGGTTTGTGTTAGATTATTTTGCCCAATCCTAGGCTAATGTAAGTATTCTGAGTACCTTTAAGTTAAGGAAGGCTAAGATATGATATTTGGCAGATTAGGTATACCCAATACATTTCAAATTTGCAATATTTTCAAGCTACAATGGTTGTATAAGAACAAATAAGCCAGGCACAGTGGCTCACACCTGTAATCCCAGCAGTTCAGGAGGCTGAGGCAGGAGGATCAAAGCCAGCCTCAGCAACATAGTGATGCCCTCAGCAACTCATTGAGACCCTATCTGTAAATAAAATATAAAAAAGGACTGGAGATGTTGCTCAGTGGTTAAGCACTGGGTTCAATCCCCTGTACTTAAATAAATAAATAAATAAAAATAAAACAATTGTTAGTTGAGAAACATCTGTATATATACACAATAGAATGTTAACCAGCCCTAAAAAAGAAGGAAATTCTGATACAGAGTATAATATGGGTGAAACTTGAAGGCCCAATGCTAAGTGAAATAATCCAGACACAAAAGAACAAATATTGTATGATTTTGCTTATATGAGAGAGGATTGAGGAGTTATTGTTGAATGAGTGTAGAGTTTAAGTTTGGAGAAGTGAAAGTTCTGGAGTTGTATGGTAGTTGATGATAGTTACATAATAATGTGAATGCACTAATGCCACAGAACTATAAAAACAGTAAATCTTATGTTATATATAATCTACTATAATAAAAAAGAAAAGTTTCATCACAATTAATTCTAAATTCCACTGTAGTGAGGATATGGGTGAACTCACAGTTTTATACTCTGTTAAAGAGAGTGTCATCTGAGATAGACATTCTGTAGGGCAGCTTGGTGACACATATCAAAGTCTTAAAAATAATCCAGCCCTTTGAGTAGCAGAGCTTACACTAGTAATTTACCCAAGAAAATAATCAGATAAGTATTATCTCAGTAATTCCTACAATGAGTGTTCAAAGATAAGGATTTGTTAAGTAAACATAAATATATTAATGTACTAATAACTTTTGGTCATTAAAAAGAATATTGAAGAAACCTAGATGCAAAAATCCTCAATAAAATTCTGGCGAATCGAATACAAAGGCACATCAAAAAAATTGTGCACCATGATCAAGTAGGATTCATCCCTGGGATGCAAGGATGGTTCAATATACGGAAATCAATAAATGTTATTCACCACATCAATAGACTTAAAAATAAGAACCATATGATCATCTCAATAGA
>NW_025999898.1:2617376-2633492 GCF_001458135.2 Marmota marmota marmota
GGAGGGGGGATGGTAGAGGATAGGAAAGGTAGCAGAATACAACAGTTACTAATAGGGCATTATGTAAAAATGTGGATGTGTAACCGATGTGATTCTGCAATCTGTATTTGGGGTAAAATTGGGAGTTCATAACCAACTTGAATCTAATGTATGAAATATGATATGTCAAGAGCTTTATAATGTTTTTCAACAACCAATAAAAAAAAATTAAAAAAAAAAGAATATTGAAGATCTACAAAATGTTGTGCATAGTGCAATCAAGTTTTGTAAATATGTGATGCTTATTTATAGATAATTATGTGTAACATTTTATACATAACTTCATTATATTTAATGTCTGAAAGAATATATATGCCAAATGTTAACAGCAACAATTTACAGAATATGATTTAGGAATAAAACGTTTTTTTCTCTTAGCCTTTTTATAGTGCCTTCTTTTCCCCCAAATAGAGGATTTGTTTCAGAACAGACTCCCCCATGGATACCAAAACCCTCCAGTGTTCAAGTTCCTTATACAAAATTTATTCATAATTAGAAAAAATGAATATGAGCAGGACTGACATCTAACCTGTGAATGTCAAAGAGGCTGTTTTCAAAGAGTAAGTGACTCTTCTGCCAAGTGGGTTTTTCTTTTTCCTTTTCTGCAATCAACAAAAACATAACCTGAAATCTTGGCTTTTGTATTCAAGTTGTAGTTTTTATAATTTATTACATATAGAAAGATGTCCATAATATAAACTTACATAGTACAGGTATAGGTAGAAGACAATCTCAGCAGGTGATTTTCTATTTTAACTTTAACACATATTTATTAGGATCTCCAAAGAACCAAGGTAGACTTTATGAAGGAGGTGATATAAAAATGCTATCTGAGGGGCTGGGGCTGTAGCTCAGTGGAGAGTGCTTTTCTAGCATGTGTGAGGCACTGGGTTCCATCCTTAGCATCACATAAAAATAAATAAAATAAAGGCATACTGTCCATCTGCAACTACAAATTTTTTTTATTTTCTGGCATGACAGAGTAACTTGCATGGGCAGTGACAGGGAAACATGAATAGTCCAGTTTAGATGAATATTTACTATATATTTTCTTATAATTCCTTAGTTACTGAACACCTCCCCTGTGTCACACACATGGCTTTAGGCACTTTCAGACATTGCAGTGAGGAAAAATTAGTCCCTATTCCAATTCCAGTTGTAGTTGTAGGGGACTTGTTTCAGAATATACTCCCCCATGGATATCAAAACCCTGAAGTCCCTTATACAAAATGGCATGGTAAACATGGCCTGTGTATATCTTCTTGTATGCTTTAGGTCATCTCTAGATTAGTTATAATATCTAATATAATTTAAAAGCTGTATAGTTTTTATATGGTATTGTTTAGGGAATAGGTAACAAAAATATATACATGTTTGCTACAGATGAAAATTTTTAAATATCTTTGATCCATGGTTGGTTGAATCTGAAGATAGAGAACCTGCAGATGTACACAATGTGTTCAGAAGGAAAACAAATCATAACAAAGAGATAAAAGGACCAGGAAGAGGAAGGGTGATCACAGAGATCCTTTCCTGTTGGTGTCAATGACAGAGGGACCCAGCCACATGATGTTTGAGGGAAGGGCCTCCCAGGTATAGAGAACAGCAAACAAAAAATCTCCTGATAGAGAAGCATGAAGAGAATGAGAACAAGGACCCAGGACTATGTAAACACCACTGAATCCAGCAGCAGGAATTCTTCTAATTTACCATAAAAGTAAGAACACTGGACTAGGAATCAGGATATCTACATTTAAGGCTTAAGTCTGCTATAATTAGCTTTGTTTCCTTGGGCAAGTCACTTTGACTTTCTAGAACTCAATTGCCTGTGTGTCAAATGCAAGTAATAATCTTTATCCATCCCTACAGGTGAATCTTAAAAGGAAATAGAAAATGTAAAATTGTTTAGAGCAACTACAGTTGTATTGGAAGGAGGGTGTGACTATGAAGGCCACCAATGGTTGGGGAAATAATTAATTGACATCTCCCTAATTTTTGGCCTTTTTCATCATTTTGGGTTTCCTGGCTTCATGTGACTAGCTCCTCTTCCAATACTACCAGCTGTTCCACACATAGGATACAACTGGAGCACAAAGTCTTAATGGTCTCTGAGGGGAGGGACTGAGAGGAGATTCTGGGGAGCTCTGCTCATCTCAGGTCCTTGGTTCCTTCTATGACCTTTAGTGAAACCCATAACATGAGCCTTATCAATAGTGAGTTTGGTACATTCAGAGGTCACTATTTGGAAAGAAGCACTCAAATGAAAGTATTAAACAAGGAATTTTGTTGTCCCCAAAGTAGGTAATACATGAGGTGGCTTGTGTACCCTTAAAGTCAATTTGGAGCCCCCTCTGAAAGCCCAATTGCAGAAAACATGATGTATAAGAATTGTCTGTAGAAACCCCTATAAAATGTCCATATGACCTGGAGGTGGCTTTATATTTCACTTTTTAATTATTATTATTTTTTATTTTTTTAGTTGTAAATGGATCTTTTATTTTATTTATTTATATGTGGTGCTGAGGATCGAACCCAGGGCCTCACACATGCCAGGCAAGTGCTCTACCACTGAGCCACAACTCCATCTCCCCATTTATATTTCTGACTGGTGTGTGTATGTGTGTGTGTGTGTGTGTGTGTACACGTGCATTTTAAGGGATGGACTCAGCCAGGCAAGTCCAAACTTCTGGGGCCAGGAGAGAATGTATACAGAGAAGTGGAGAGGGTCCAAGGGAGAGGGTCCAAGAAAGAGGGTGAAGTTCAGGGACTTGTACATACCTGCCCTCCCTCAAGGTGCCAGAGAACAAGGCAATGGTTCTCTGAGGCCTCTATTAGAGGAACAGTGAGAGAAACTTCCATTTATCTATCATTTGCTGTGATTTAATGAACACAGCTTGACAAATATCTCCCTTAATCCTCGTAACACTCCTATGACATACGTGCTATTATTTCCAGTTCATAGATAAGGAAACAGAGATATTAAGAAATCCCCAGGTTACACCCAGCTAATGAAAGCAGAACTAGAATTTGAACCCATTGCTCTTAACCACACATTAAAAATATGTGCCAAATGGGGAGCATGTCCCAAAGGGGAAAATAAAAGAGTGAAGAACCTCTAGAAAGAAGCTTGAGACCCTGGCTTCTAACCCCTGCTTCACCCCAACTCACTGTACCACACTGACAATTCCCCTTTCCCCTCTATCTACTGCTCGTTTGTGGAACCTTGTGCTTCCCAGCAACCCACCTCTACTTGCATCTTCTTGATTCCTTGGTCTATCGGCTTCCGTCATCCTTTCTGTGATTCCAGCATCATGCAACTGGCCCCTTTTCTTACATTTCCAGCTGTGCCAGATTCAAGTTTTGACTGGAACCCAAAGTCCCTGTGGGTGGAACGACTGAGAGGAGATTCCAGGAAGCTCTGCTCAGCTCAAGCTCCTTGGCTCTTTCTATGTGATCTTTAGCAAGGACCATATTGCACAATGAGCTTGGTACTTTCGGAAGTCAAGAAAACATATACTTCCCTCTCAGAAGGTACATAATTTAGGTGATAGCCTAAATCATGCCAAGACATTCCTCCTGTTAAAAAAATGTTAAAGGGAACAAGCTATCTGAGTGTACACATTAAAACTATAATCATAGCTTCACAGTAAAACCTAGAGATGAAATCTCAGTGCCTCTGAGGAAGCCAATTGGTCTGCAATACCAAATCTGCTCACTTCAATTGCAACATTTTCGGCTTTTTTGAAGATCTGAATTAAAAAGTAGCTTGAACATGAACCCTGGAAACTCCACTATTTATTAAATAACTCACCCCCTGCCTTTTACAAATCAGACACTGATGTTAAGTAAAGTCTCATTACTTAACTAAAACCAGAACTCTAGGCCTCTGACCTAAAGTTGCTTCTTTGACACTTGTCCCCATTTTATCCCTTCAGTTTCTGAACCCTGTGGAATTTTACTTTAAAATATCTGTCCTAGCATTTTCCTAATCACTATCCACAGCAGCTGCCCCCAGATCAGGCCACCTCATTTCTCCCTGGCTTATTATAACGGACTCTGTGGTCTTTCTCCTTTAAGTCTCCCCCTCCTCCAAACCATCCTACTGGATGTGCCATGCCACTCTTTGATCCAGAGAGCTGACAGGCACTCCCCAAATATTACCAAAGAAAACCCAAAGGTCCTCCACTATCTGGTACTAACCTGTTTTCCAGTCCCCCTTCTCACTCTGCCTCTTTTCCTGACATATCTTAAGTCTAGCTCAACTGGTTTGTTTTCTGCTCCTAGTATCACCTTTCTATTTCTACAACTGAACAGTATTGTTTCTTCCACCACGTCTTCAGGACCTCCCTATTTATTGCCCCATCTGCCACCTCCACCTATCTGAATTCTACTATCTTGCTATGCCCTATGACCTTGAGGAACATCTTTATACTCCACTCCCAGTGGAAGTAATTGCTCCCCTCTGGACCCCACCTCCCATTTTTCTGTGATCCTGTGCTGGGTGGATCTACCTTAGGTCTAAGTACTTATGCACCTGCTTTCTATCCTAGCAAGATACACACCTTGTCAAAAATACAATGCATAATAGATTGGTCTGTTTGTGTCCTACACACCCAGTATAGTGCTTTTTGCATTAATTCATTTATTCATTCATACATTAATAATTTATTGAAGAGAGCTTGGGAGTCCAACAGATTTTAGTGTGTATTTATATTCTATCACAGGCCTGTATTATGATCTTGAGCAAATTACTTAATAATTCTGAGACTTAGTTTTTCTTCTTTGTAAAATAGAGATAACAACACCTATTTATAATACCTGATTAGTAATATGCAGTATATGTTTAGCACAAAGCCTTGAGTGTTCATTAATTCAATACTGTTCATGATGACAAACATAGTTCATATTACACGCCTGGAATTGTGAAGAATGCTGGGCATACAGAAATAAATAAAACTAGGCATACCTTTGAAGACTCAGAGACTAGCAGGGAGACAAACAACAAGGAAACAGCTCACCCCATATCCACACAGAGTGATAAGTACTATGACAAAGAGATGCACATGTTCCTCTGGAGCTTCCAGAAATGGCATTAAATGGGAACTGTGCCTTGGAAAGAAGGTCAGAGAGATAGAGCTCCCCAGAATAGCAATGTGAGCACCATTTGAAAAGACCAGTGATAAAGATCTAGGGGAAAGAGGTAAACTAGGACATCAGGACAGAAGGAACTGCATAGGACAAACAGCAGAGTCAAGTTAGAGCATGTCTGCATCTGCAAACAGCTGGGGCTCAATGAGGGTTTGCCAAAGGGGAGACAGCTGAGAATAGAGAGGAAAGCCCTGGGATTCTTTGCCACAGTCATGCTGTATGAGTTGGAGTGTCACCCCAGCACTGGGCTCAGTGTCATCAGATGATCCATGGGATTGGACCCTAGGATTCTGAGATACAGAAAATAACACCAAGTTTTTGGGTTGTCCTCCTTCATTCCTCCAGCTCAATCATGGGTGGGCATGTTTTTACCTGCTCTATTTGGGAGGAGTTTGGCCTGCAGAAGCTGGCACCACCCTCTTTGAATCACACCTATCTCTGAAACAAGAAACACTAATTGCCTTGTAAGAACTGTCACACCCTCTTCCTGGGAAATGTGAGACTTGTCCCCTTTTCATAGCTTGGGGGTTGGGGGCAGCTCAGAGACTCCAGGGAGCTACCTAGTCTTCCACAGGACCCCTGGGATATAACATGGGTAATGCCTGAATTCAGAGAAAAAGTAAGAATTACAGTGAGTATGAATTTTTTTCAGTGACTATACATTTGATTCATCTGATAAGAAATAGATAAATTAGATTTAGAAATAATCATTTTGAAGGTAAAAATGCTACATTATATAAACTAACCAACTTTGTCAATTCAGTCTTAAGTTAGCTACTTAGTTTTAAGAAAAAAAATCATTCTATATTTGATGGGAAAAAAATCCACTTGAATTATATTTATCATTTAAACTGAAATCTTATAATAAAAAATCTAGTTCATCGTTTACATTTTTTGATGCCCTAGTGTTGTGTATAATATTAGAGAGGCAGAAATATGCCAGGTCTCAACTGCAGTGATCCACAGATGTGGGGGCAGCATCTCAAACATTCAGTGTTCCAAGAAGGAAGTGAAGTCAAGATAGGAGGAGGGCATGTGTATTAGTTTCCTATGCTACTGTAGCAAATTACCACAAATTCTATGGCTTAAAATAACACACAATTAGATGGACAAAATTACCCTAAGTACAAGTATGAAAATACAAATGGGGTGACTCTACTTCGTGTTCAGCCAGAGACCTGAGAATTTGTGCTCTATTTGTTAATATGAATTGAATTGTATTCTGTCATATATAACAAATTAAAATAAATAAAATAAAATTTAAAACAACACAATTGATTCATGTGATAGAAACTTAGCTTATAAAGAAAACTATAGACCAATACTCCTGATGAACATAGAAGCAAAAATCTTTAATATTAGCAATCCACATTCAAAAACACATTAAGAAAATTGTGCACAATGATCACAATGTGCACAATGAAAATTGTGCCCTCCCCCTACCTTGACTTCACTTCCTTCTTGGAACACTGAATGTTTGAGATGCTGCCCCCACATCTGTGGATCACTGCAGTTGAGACCTGGCATATTTCTGCCTCTCTAATACTATACACAACACTAGGGCAACAAAAAATGTAAACGATGAACTAGATTTTTTTATTATAAGATTTCAGTTTAAATGATAAATATAATTCAAGTGGATTTTTTCCCATCAAATATAGAATGATTTTTTTCTTAAAACTAATTAGCTAACTTAAGACTGAATGCAAGATGGGCTCGACATATGTAAATCAATAAATGTAATTCATCATATAATTAGAATTAAGGACAAAAATCAAGTGATCATTTCAACAGATACAAAAAAAGCCAGACCCAGAAAGCTGAGGGTTGAAAGTTTTCTCTCATATGTGGAAGCTAGACCAAAATAAGGAAAGAAAAAGCATGGGTGGGAATCCCATGAAAATAGAAAAAAAGATTAGTGGAGCAGAAGAAGGGGATGGGGGAGAGAGGAAGGAAGGGAAAAGGGAGGAACAGTGGAATGAAATTGACCAAACTATGCTATGTACATGTCACAATGAATTTCATCTTTATGTATACCCTATAAGTCACCAATTAAAAATAAGAAACTATAGATAAATAGAAGGAAGACCAATGGAGTACTAGAAAGGGAACAGAGGGAAGGAAGAGTAGAGGGAAAATGGAACCACTAGGGTCTGTATTGTATAATTATGTCAAAATGAATGACATGATCTGTGTAATTATAATGCAGTAATAAAAATTAAAAAGAAAAAGCCTTCAACAAAATACAGCACCCATTCATGTCAAAAATGCTGGAGAAAATAGGAATAGAAGGCCTTTACCTCAACATCATAAAGGCTACATATCACAAACCCAAAGCCAACATCATGCTAAATGGGGGAAAAACTGAAAGCATTTCCTCTATAATCAGAAGCAAGACAAAGATGCCCATTCTTACCACTCCTATACAATATGGTTCTTGAAACTGTAGCCAGAACAATCAGGCAAGAGAAGAAAATTAAAGGGATACAAATTGGAATGAAAGAAGTCAAACTATCTCTGTTTGCTGTGACATGATTCTATGCTTAGAAGACTCAAAAACTCTACCTGAAGACTTCTAGCACTGATAAGAAAATTTGGCAAAGTAGCAGGATACAAGATCAACATACAAATATCAATAATATTTCTATATTTTAATAATAAATCTGCTGAGAAAGAAATCAGAAAAGCGGTTCCATCTCAACATCAAAAAATATCCTTTGGAATAAACTTAAACAAAGGAGGTTAAAGCCCTCTATTAAAAACAATTACAGAACACTGAAGAAAAAAATTGAAGAACACCTTAGAAGATGGGAAGACATCCTGTGTTCCTAATTAGGCAGAATTAATATTGTTGAAATGACCATACTGCCAAAATCAATATACAGATTCAATGTAATGCCATCAAATACCAATGCCATTCTTCACAGAACTAGAATAAAAAATTCTAAAATCATATAGAATAAAAAACCCAGAATAGCCAAAGTAATGCCAAACAATAAAAGTGATGCTGGAGGCATCACAACATCTCATCTCAAATTATATTACAGAGACATAGTAAGAAAAACAGCATAGTACAATAGCTAAAACAATTATAAAATAGAATACCAAAGTTTGAAAACTTGCACCATCTGATTTCAAGACATCATTAAGCTAAAGTAATCAAGACAATAGGATATTGGTGAAAGGATATATACACAAAAATATGACCAACTTATTTTTAATGAATACTTTATTTCTCAGAACAGTTTTAGGTTTACAAAGAAATTGAACAAACTACAAAGAGTTCCCATACACTCCTTGTACTTTCCCTTATTATTAGCATCTTGCATTAGTGTGATGTTTGTTACAATTGATGAACTAGCATTCATACATTACTGTTGAAGCACACTACACTATAGCATTTTTTGTGTTATACGTTTTTATGGGTTTTGCCAAATTATAATGTTATACATCAAACACAACAGTATCTACAGAATAGTTTCACTACCTTAGAAATAACCTGTGTTTCACCTATTTATCCCTTCACCCTCCAACCTTGGTAATCACTCACCCTTTTTATTGTCAATAGGGACAGTGAAAGTTGTGCTTTTTCCAGAATACTGTACAGTTGAAATCATAGACTATGTAGATTTTTCAGATTCACTTTCTTTTCTTTTCTTTTTTTTTTTTTTGAGAGAGAGAGAGAAAGAATCTTTTTTGTAGATGGACACAACACAATGCCTTTATATTTTTTTTAATGTGGTGCTGAGAATCGAACCCGGGTCTTGCCGGTGCTAGGCGAGTGCTCTACCGCTGAGCCACAATCCCAGCCCAGATTCACTTTCTTTCACTTAGCAATATGCATTTAAGTTTCCTCCATGTCTTTTCTTAATTTGATAGCTCATTTCTTCTTATTACTGGATAATATTCTATTGTATGGATACACTACAGTGTATTTATCCATATACCCGTTAAAGGATGTATCTTAGTAGTTTACAATTTTGAATTATGAATCAAGCTGCTATAGATATTCACATCAGGTTTTTCAACTTGTTTAGGTAAATATTTAGGAACATAATTGCTGGATATTATAGTAGGATTATGTTTAGTTTTATAAGAAACTGTTAAACTGTCATCCCAAAGTGGCTATTCCATTTTGCATTCCCACCAGCAATGCGAGAGTTCCTTGTTGCTCCACCTCCTCACTAGCATCAGTATCCAATTAATTTTTTTAAGTTTTAAATTTTTTTTGGATTTTTAAAATTTTTTGATTGATACATTTGTACATATTTATGATGTTCCATATGATGTTTTGATTCATGTATACATTGGGTAGTGATCAACTCAGGAAAATTAGTGTTATATATTATCTTAAACTTCTATCACTTCTCTATGATGAGTGCATCAAATTCCTCTTTTGTAGCTATTTCAAGATATATGTTGTATTATTATTCCATATATTCACCTTCCTATGCCATAGAACACCAGAACTTAATGCCTTCTATCAAACAATACTATTATATCTGCAGACTAACCTCTCTCAACCCCACCCTTGTATTCTCCTCAGTCTTTGGAAACCAGTATTCTACTTTCAAATTCTGTGAAATCAACTTTTAAAAATTCTACTTTGTGTAAAATCATACATGTAGTGTTTGTCTTTCTGTACCTGATTTACTTCACTTAACATAGTGCTCTCACGTCTGTCCACATTGTCATAAATTACAGGATTTCATGCTTTTGTGGTTGAATAATAGTCCATTGTGTGTATACAACACAAAGATGCAAAGACAATTCTCTGGGGAAAAAACATAGTATTTTCAATAAATGGTGCTGCAAAAGAAATTTCTACTGATAACACACATCTGACACAAAAAAATTCTAAATGGATCATAGAACTAAATAAAAAAAATTAGGGCTGGGAATATAGCCCAGTTGGTAGAGTGTTTGCCTTGCATGCACAAAGCCCTGGGTTCGATCCCCAGAACCACATGCACACACATACACAACAACAACAAAAAATTAAAAACTACACAACCTTTAAAAGAAAATATAAGAGAATATCTTTGTGATCTTATGCTAGGCAAAGACTTCATATATATAACACCAAAAGTGTGATCCACAAAATAAAAAATGAAGGAATTTATTAAAATTTGTTTTTTTGCTCTCTAAAGACACTGTTATGAGCATGAGAAGATGAGAGAATGTGGGAAAAAATCACATTATCTGACAAAGGACTCAGTTATTTACAGAATATATAACTGCCTAAATCCAAGAATAATAGAACAAACAATTCAATTTAAAAAACAAAAAGTGAAGGATTTCAATAGATATTTCACCAAAGAAGATATGTGGATAATAATTATGCACATGAAAATATGCTCAACATCACTAGTCATTGGGAAGATGCAAAACCAAACCACAATGAGATACAGCTACAAAACTTTAGAATGATAAAAAAAAAAAATACTGACAGAACCAAGTGTTGGAGAGGATATGAAGCAAAAGGAACTCTCATACAATGCTGGTGAGAATATAAAATGATATAGCCACACTGAAGAACAATTTGGCAGTTTCTTATAATTAGCATGTGACCCAGCAATAACATTCATGGATATTTACCCAAATGAAATGAAAACCTATATTCTCACGAAAACCTATATATACCAAAACTGGGAAGCAATGTTGCTCAACTGGAGAATAGATTTTTTAAAAGAGCAGTATATTCATGAAATGTATCATTATTTATCAATAAATATAACAAATTACAGGCACATGCAATAACACAGATGAATCTCATGCACTATAATAAGTGAAAAAAGAGTCAAAAGGGTAACTATTGTACTATTTCATTTTTATGACATTCAAGAAAACATAAAACTAGCTTTGGAGAACAGATCAGAAGTTGCCATTGGCTGGGCAGGGGTTGGGGGGGGGGATACTATAAACTGCAGCAAGGGGATTTGGGAAATGAGGGAGACTTTCTGTATTTTGATTGTGGTGGTGGTTTCATGGCTCTGTGTTTGTCAAAACTCATAGAACTAGAAGCTGGGGTTGTGGCTCAGTGGTAGAGTGCTTGCCTAGCACACGTGAGGCACTGGGTTCAAACCTCAGCACCACATAAAAATGAAATAAAGATATTATGTACACCTACAACTAAAAAATAAATATTTAAAAATAAAACTCATAGAACACTAAAAAGGAGTGCATTTTATTGTATGTAAATTAAAATAACTTTTTAAACTGTAGTGAAGGATCTGTGATTTATAATAAAGTATGAATTAAGAAACTTCCATTTCCTTATAGCTTATTAAAAGAGAAACTCCCCAGGTGGTTTTAGCATTCAACATTAAGAGTCATAGCCAAGGGAGTTACATTCCCACATGTGGAGATGATAGATCGATCCCTAGAGCTTCCTTTTCTTCCCAGGCTCCTCTAGAGAAAACACCAAGTCTCTCCTTTCGAATTTTCAAGATAAAAATTAAAAGCAAAGGAAGCTACAGCTCCACCTTGTGGTGAGACCCAGCACAACACTAAGATGCCCTTCAGTCATAGTCTGCCTTGTCCGGGTCTGAAGTCATTGGATGAGAAGGGGTCAGCAGAAGCTAAGCTAAAAGCTAAACAACAAGCAGTTGTTCTGGGAGCTCCCTTGAAGTACTAGAAGCCTCTCTTTTTCCTAACATACCTAAGGCAAGGTTGGGACAGCCAAGATCAAAAAGCATGAAAGTTAAGTTAAATGAGGGAATATAGGAAGATGGATATAATAACAATGCAAGTGTGAGAACCTAATTCAATGGGCTGTGGATTTGTAAGAGGAGGAGAAACCTGAGCTTGGACACTCTGTCTTTCCATGCAATATCTTGCACTGCCTAAACACTATAGAGAGATCTCACCAGACAAAACTGCCCAGTCATGAACTTCTCAATCTTCAGAACTGTGAGCCAGTTACTGTGATACTTAATTATAGCAACAGAAAATAGTCTAATACATGGCTATATACTTGAAAGAACTGAAAGCAAGATCTCAAAGAGGTACTGTAGCTTGTGTTCATAACAACATTATTCACAATAGCTCAAATATGGTAACCCAAGTGTCCATCAACAGATGTGGAATATGCATATAATGGAATACTATTTGGCCTTAAAAAGAAAAGAAATTCTGACATACTTCATAACACCTTGAGGACATTATGCTAAGTCCTCAAGAAACAAGCCAATCACAATAAGACAAATACTGTTTGATTCCACTTAGATGAACTAGTGAGAGTGGTCAAAATCATAGAAAAAGTGGAATGGTGGTTGCCATAGGCTGGGGACACAGAGAAGAGGGAGTTAGTGCTTAATGTACAGAGTTTCAGCTTTACAAGATAAAAAATAGTTATGGAAACAGATGATGGTGATAGTTGCACAGTATTTTGAATGTGTTTAACATGATGACTAAGCTGTAAAAATAGTCCAGATAGTAATTTTTGTTGTACATATTTGCAACAATTAAAAAAAAAAAACTTTTAAAAGTATTTGAATAGTATCAGTAAAACATGCCCTCTCCAATTTTCCATAATCCCCACCATATTGTATTCTACTCAGTATTCTCTTCCAAGTAGGTAGCCTGGACCCTTAAGGATATGCCATGAAGGAGTGAGCCTGGTGAGCAGGGTGACAGAGTGTCCCAGTTAAACAAATGTCCAGTGCAGAGAGAAATTATGATGTATTGGAGCAATAGGAAGATTCAAGTGGCCAAAGTGTGCAGGGAGACCATAAGATTCAAATCCCTTATATAACAGATGGGGAACTTGTCCCCAGAGAGAAGAGACTTCCTCAAGTCACACAATTAATAAATGGTAGTCTGAGGACAAAACCCAATCTTCCTCCCTCTCCAATGACCAACCCTTCCCTGAAGCCCTTTCCTTTTATCCAAAAGTCCTACTTATCCCAAGTGAAGTCCCAGGGAATGTCCAGGAATCTAGGCCTATTCACACCCCTACTCCAGGGATTCAGACAAATCAGGCAAGAGGCTCTGCTCCCAGGGATTGCTCCACAGCATACTCTGTGACTTCCCTGAACATGAGTCAGGGCTGAATTTAATAGCTGGCAAGTTTTGAGGGCTGAGTTCAGAATTCATCTGTCTGTACTTTCCTGGAGGGTGTGACAGATAAATACCTTACCCAGCCACTCAGGATGCCCAGAATTTCACCACTAGCTCTTCTTTCCTCTGGACTGTGTTTAAATGCAAATATCTTTGTTACTAAGGTAACATCATCACCTTAGTCCGTGTGTTGCCTAAAATCTGGGAAATCAGAGTCAAAACAAAATTGAATGTCGTTTCGCTACATTAATAATGAGAAGCACGAGTCCAGAGAGAAGGGACAGGGCCATGATTATCGAATGTCAAAGCCAGGGTAAAACCAAACCTGTTGTGTTAGTGAGTTTTCTATTGTTGTAACAAAACACCAAAAGATGAACAACTTACAAAGAGGAAAATTTTATTTTGGATTATGGTTTCAGAGGTTTCAGTCCAGGGTCACTTGCCCTGTTGCTTTTGGACCTGTGGAGAGGCAGTACCTCATGGCAGAAGCACATGGTAGAAGAAACCCATTCATCTCATAACAGGGAAGAAGCAAAAAGAGAGAGGGGAAGGGGCTAGAGTCCCAATATCTCCTTCAATATGTCCCCAGTGATCTAACTTCCTTCCACTAGACCCCACCTCCTCAAGGTTCTACAGTCTCCCAACAGCACCACAGGCTGGCGACTAGGCCTTTTGCCTGTGGGTACATGGGGGACATTGAAAAGCTAAACCACAACACCTGGTCTCCTGATTTCTGATCAAGGACTCTTTCTATCACTCTCTACTGTTTCTCATTAAGTAGTGTCCTCCTAATGTTTTCTGGGAAGAGCAGAGGTGGGAAAGAAAAGGGGACCTCACAGATACAGGGAAAAACATCAGGAAAAAAACCCAATAACTTGGCTTTACTGTAATTTTTCAAGTCTGGTTAGTTCATTCTTTGATTCAACATGTATTTATTGAGAATCTTCTATGTTTCAGATACTGTGGGGCATGGTGAGGGTAAGACAGTTGTATTCCCTTTCCGAAGAAAACTTCCAGGGTAGTACCTCCAGCTGACAGGATGAATAATTTCTCCCCCTACCTCATATCTCCTTTTCTAAGTCAATCAACAAGCTCAAAATCCTTAACTCGGTGCCTTTTTCTACTATGGGACACTGTTCCCTTATCTCATTAATTCTCTCATACACACAAATAAAAAAGATGAAGACATCATCACCCATTTTACAAATGAGGATATTAGAGCTTCCATGGTTCAAGCATCCTTGTTTCTCTCTCACTTGAACCACCTTCTTCTCAGACTCTTGGGTAGTTTGAGAAAGGATCTCACAACCTCCTCTCTTGAACCTCTCTCCTCGTCCAGTCTACAAACAAGTCTGAGGTAAGAGGGGTAACTTCTTATCTCATAGAGTTTCTTGGAAAATTTGGAGCCTGGTGCCTGAGTCTGGTTACCCTCAGTTAAATTCTGCCGGATGGTAGGAGTAAAAAGTATCCACTACTTAATCAGAAGACTCAGTCCCTATAGAAACCCGGTAAGTTCCGTGAGTACAGAGAAAGCTCCTTTCACATCTCTAATTTCACCTTGATCCTCACAACAACACTCTGTGGTTGTGTTCTCTGTAGATGCAGAAAACAGGGGTCAAAGACAGAAAGTGTCTTGTAAAAATCTCCGTGATGAACAAGAGAGCCAGACTGAAGCTCTCCCTTTCTAAGGCTGTTTCCATTACATTGTACTGACTTCTTTGGGGCCTCAGGGCAACCTGAGAGAAGATGAATTCTTGACTAGAGCCTCCTAACTCCTAAAAGGAGCCTGCCAGGATTAGAGCAAGGAACAGCATCTGATTAAGGTTGTCTCAGGTAAAGATGCTGAGTCAAGGACCAGGGATAATCCTGGCTGTCCTTATTTGTGAACATCTTTCCCAAATCTCCTGAATTTTTTATTTCTAACCTGTTCAGAAATTCTCATCTAGACTATGTCAAAACCTGCACTGAACCTGTTTGATTTTCTGATTACAGAGCCACTTTGGGATATTTTCCATGTGAACTCTTTGCTTGGAAAAAGGGCATGGCTTTCTGGCTTTTTAACTTAAAGGTGGTAATTCTGATACATGCTACAATGTAGTTGAATCTTGAAAACATTCAACATTATATTAGTTACTTAAGACAGTCAAATTCATAGAGATAGGAAGTAGAGTCGTAGATGCTAGGTGCTAGAAAAAGGGCAAGTAATGTGGAGTTGAATTGTTTCATGGATACCAAGTTTCTGTTTGGAATGATGAAAATATTCTGGAAATAGGAATGATAGTTGCACAACATTGTGAGTGTACTTTAATACTACTGGTCAATACATTTAAAAATTATTTGGGCTACAGCTGAGGATATAGCTCAGTGATAGATCTCTTGCTTAGTATGCATGGGTTCAATCCCCAGCACCACAAAACACAATAACAAAGATCTAATCAGGTCTATTTGTAAATTAAAAATGGTTTGGGTTAAGGCACTAATTTAAAAAAAAACTAAAAATAGCCATGCAAGGCAGCACACTTTTGTAATCCTGGCGAATCAGGAGGCTAAGGCAGGCAGATTGTGAGTTCGAGGCCAGCCTAGACAATTTAGTGATGCCCTAAGCAACTTAGTGAGACCCTGATTTAAAATTAAAAAATAAAATGGGCTGGGGATGTGGCTCAGTGGTGAAGCACCTCTGGGTTGAATCCCCAGTAACAACAAACAAACAAAAACTAAACAAATGTAAGAAAGACCAATAGAATAGACTAAGAGAAACAGGGGTAGTGAGGAGGAAATGGAAAGGGGAAGAACTGGGGACTGAAGCATAGCAAACTATATTCCATTTTTGTATGATTATGTCAAAATGAACATATATATATATATATA
>NW_025999898.1:2633505-2645833 GCF_001458135.2 Marmota marmota marmota
ATATATATATATATATATATATATAATGCACTAATAATAAATGAAAATAGAATAACTAACTAACTGCAAATTGGTACAACCACTCTGGAAAGCAGTATGATATTCCTTAGAAAACTTGGAATGGAATCACCATTTGTCTCAGTTATCCCACTCCTAGGTTTATACCCAAAGGACTTAAAATAAGCATACAGTTATGCAGACACATCAATGTTTATAGCAGCTCAATTCACAATAGCCAAGCTATGGATGAATGGATAAAGAAAATGTGGTATATATACACAGTGGACTATTACTCAACTCAGCCATAAAGAAGAATGAAATTATGGCATTTTCCAGCAAATGGATGGAACTGGAGACAATCATGCTAAGTGAAATAAACCAATCCCCAAAAAACAAAGGCCGAATGTTTTCTCTGATATGTGGATTCGAACCCACAACAAAGGAGGATGGGGAGGGGAAGAGTAGAAGTCCATTAGATTAGACATAAGGGAAACAAAGGGAAAGGAGGGGGAGAGGAATAGGAAGGACAGGAGAATTAATCAGACATAACTTTTTTAGACTTGTATTTGAATACATGACCAGGGTAACTCCACATCATGTACAACTGCAAGAATAGGATCCTAATTAGAATAAGTTATACTCCACATATGTATAATATGTCAAAATACATTCTACTGTCATGTATAACTAAAAAGAAAAAAAGATAAGGGATAAAAAGTATAAAAAAACAAAAACCAGGGCTGGGGTTGTGGCTAAGTGGAAGAGCACTCACCTAGCATATATGAGGCCCTGGATTCAATTCTCAGCACCACATAAAAATAAATAAAATAAAGGTATTATGTCCAATTACAACTAAAAAATAATTATTAAAAAAACATGATAATAATATATATCATTCATTAATTTGTATATTGGTAGAATTGGAAGAAATTTACTGTTATAATGTAAATTAACCCCATATTTATTAGAAACAATATTTCATCCTGAATGTAGATGACTCAATCAACAATTCTCTGTATAAAGGGGTGGAATCAGCAGTTTGTCAAATCTGGGCCTCCCAGCTGTTGGGAACTGAGAGAAGAACATCACTTGTCTCCCAACAGGCCAGAAGATTTTTAGATATTGTGGAATGTTGTAGATGGTATGACATTTACATTTTAAAGTATAGATTGTCTTTTCTCCATCGAGTCACTGAGCTGGAATTTTGCAAAGGAAAATATCTGCTGTCTCAGGAAGATTCAGTCCCAAACTCCCAACTCAAATAACATTTGAGTCCTGTTAAAAAAAAGAAAAATTAAAAAGTGGTTAATATAAAAAATAGCTTAAATAAATTTTATTTTGTATTTATTTTACCACAATGTTTTTTTAAAAAATAGCTGCATCTTCTAAGCTGAGAATGATAATGTTTGGCAAAAAATAAATTCATGTTTCATCCCTCTGTCTCTGCCATGGAAATTGATAAAGATTCTTCACATGTGTAAACTTTATTCAGGTTCCTGAAACTTTTTCTAAGTCCACCTGTGTACTTCCTTATAAAATCCAGTTTTAGCAAAGAATTCTGCTAAGTCAGTTTAGCAAGAATTCCTCACCCTTGCTCTATCTGATCATTTTCTGCTGTGATCAGGTTCCTCATCCTCGTCATTTCCTAGATAATGTCTGATCCTCAGGCCTATCTTCAACACAAATCCATTAGATTAGGTTAGCCAGTATCCACCTTACCGCTGATGTTTCTTAGTAATGTTCCTTCTATTGAGCCCTATCCTGTTCCTTGGCTATAAATTCTCACTTGCCCATGCTGCATTCAGAGTTGAGTCCAATCTCCTGCTGAAAACCCCTTTGCAGTGTTCCCTGTATCTACCACCATGAGCTGGAAAAAAAAGTCTTCCTTACCTTGCTTTAAAAAGTGTCATTGAAGAATGTTTTTCTTTAACAAAATGCAAATGGAAAAGATCTTAGTGTTTAAGATGGGAACACTCTGCATTCAATGTCTGCTTTGGTGATTTACCAGTTGTGTGACCTTGAGCAAACTCTGTTGTTTATACACATGATTGGGCCACCAGGGTTTTACCATGCTTGCTGTGGGAAATAATTGGGGTGCTACTATTTGTTTCATAGGGTTGTCATGAAGATTAAGTGAGACAGTATATGTAAAGTGTTTAACACAATTCTGAGCATTTGGTAAGCATTCCATGAATGGAAACTACTATTCTTGCTTTTTGCTTAGTCTCTGTCTTTCCAAATTTAAGAGTCACCTGAAGGTCTGGCAGGTTTTCTTTTTCAATTTTTTGTTGTTTTTCTGTGTGTGTGATTTTTTGTTGTTTGTTTTTCTGTGTGAGCATAGTTGGGTAGACAAGAGTCCTTGCACATGGGGCCACTTCCTCGCAAGGTCATTATGTTCCCCAAGAGTATATAGCCAGGTGCCATGGGAGGCACGTGTTTGCAATTGAGAGGGAGTGTGCAAGTTTATCTATGTACATACAAAATACTGTTTCCTTAGGAGACTTCATTGTCAACCAATTAAGTCAAGAATTATTTCCTCTTATCGTAGTATCAACCAAGGTTGCTGAGTGGGAAGATAATTAAAGATTAATTGTCCAAAGGGATAATTTGTGTTCTAATTGAAGTCTCTTATCCCACTCAAAGGTTGTAGATATCAGAAGAAAATGTGATGACTGATTATAAAAATTCTGGTCTATAGGTTGGTGTGGATCACCAGGCTCTTGGGTCACAAGGTCTCCCAGGTCTCCTGCTCCATCTTCACAGTCAGAGGTACAGAGACTAATCTTAGGTGCCCTTCACCTGGAGATACCATTTCTGTTGCCTTTTCAGAAAGGCCCTCTGCAGACTCAGGGGAGCTAAAAAGACTTTGGGCAGGACCCCTGGGTTCTGACCAGCCTCTGCCACCAGTTTTCTTTATCTTGCTAGGACTCCAAGACATGGAATAGGGTTCAGTGTGGTGCAATTGTTAAGAGCACAGGCATTAAAATCTGGCAAACTTGTGCTTAATTCCTAGTGTTTCCACCTCCCTTTGGGTCAATGTATGATTCTATGATTTCATTCGGAGCCTGTTTCCTCAGCCATGAAACATGAGTTTTGGGGAAATAAAATTCCTTTTTCACCAGATTATTTATTGTGAAGATTACTCAAGAACTTGGCATTTGAAAGCCCTTTGCATAATGCCTGGCATAAAGTAATATTTAATTAAAAATAATAGCTAATATTTATTAAACACTTATTCTGTGCCAGCCTATACAGGCATCAATCATCTCATTGAATTCTCACAACAACACAGAGTGGTAGATACTATTATTAGCCCCTTTACAGATAAGGAACCTGAGATATTTACCCATGGTCACACAATTAAAAAGGGGACAATTTGAGCCCAGGTACTCTGACTCTTACACTGTCATTATTGATATCACTATAAGCAAGAAAAATCATGAGTGCCTCCCTCCAACTGTGGAATGAACTGCTCTGTCCTCTGATTCTCTCCAGATCCCTCTAATGTTAATGTACCTCATTTCCCCCAGGTTCACTCCTGAATTTTAGCCACTGTTAATTTATTCATCCGACAGACATGCATTGAGCAGCTACTTTGTGTAAGGCTCTGTGGTTGGCCTAGATTAATCAAGGTCCTTCCCTTAACATTGCTGAGTATTGAAGAATAAAAAGAACCAGTCATACGAGAAGCCAGAGGAAGAGTGACATCTGGGGCCTAAGGGGGCATAAATTGGAGGAAACAGAAAGGCAGAGCAGATGAAAAAGGAGAAGGAAGAAGGATGGCATGAGATGACCCCTTTCCTTGCTGGAACTCAGACTTATAATTCACAATCTGACCCCCTTAAATATAATATGTTCAAATTAAGACACATTATTTTTTCAAACTAAATTCCTTCCTCTTCCCTGATCAGCGGCTGCACAATCAAATACTTGCCCAAGCTAAAGACCTGCTAAACATATTCTTGAATTTGTCCTCTCCTCTCTACTGGCCTTGACCTTTACCTTGGTTCAAACCATATCATCAGTCACATGAGCTGATGGGTTGCAAATGTGCACATCTGACTGACCCTCTAACTGCCTCCCTGCTTCCAGTTACTTCACCTGCTGCCAGATACTCTCAAAATTAACACATGAACATATAATCCCCTGGTGTGAAAATCCTTATGATTTGTTTAGTCTCAGAATGACATCTAAACTCTAGTCATCCACATGCCTCAGAGTACCAGCCATACCTGATTATTCCTTCCTACTCAACAAGAACAGGGCAAGCTATTTCTTCTACTTGAAATTCATTTGTGGCTCAGTGGTAGAGCACACTTGGTTCAATACCCAGGACTGCAAACAAATAAAAAAATTAAAAATGAACATAAAGTACTAGAGTTCTATCAACCTAATGAACTCTCAAAAAAAATTAACAGCAGCTAAACTTCTCATCAAATGTATTTCTGCTTGTTTGGTTATATGTCTATCTCCCCAAGAGACTGCTCAGTGGATTTGAGATTCTGTCCTGTTGAGCACAATGCCTGCTACACCACAGGTGCTCAGTAATTATTTGTTGAATGGATGCATGCATGAATGAAAATTGATAAAGAAAGCACAGAAAAAAAAAATCAATGAGTCCAGCAAGGACCAAAGACTGATCCAGCAAAGGACCATCCTTAGTCTTATTAACACAAATTTAGGGTCTACAAGGCAGCTTGGATGCCAAGAACTAACAAAAAGTTAACCTTGCCTTGCCACATGGGAATCCCGGATTGTCAGAGCTAACTAAAACCCAGGGTGATACTAAGACCTTGAGACAAATGATTTATCAAGGTCCCCTAACAGGTGTCAACAGACCAGGAATAGAAGCTAAGACTCCCAGAAACTTTCATCTAGGCCAACATTCATCCAAAGTTCAAAAGCAAGAGAATGAAGATCTTCTTGTACATAGGGGCTCAAAAAGAAGGTACCCCTTGCCTCAAATTTCCAAATGCATAGCAGTCTCTGTTATACTTTGGATTGTGCCTCCCATTGCCCATCCCATAACAAATTAAAATATTAAAATCCTAACCCTCAGTTGCTCAGAATGTGACAATTGGACATAGAGTCATTACAGGAGTGACCAAGTTAAAATAGGTCATTAGGGTAGTATATAACCCCATGTGGATGGTGTTTTTATAAAAAAGAAGAAATTTGGATATGGAGATACACATATATGAAGAATACCAAGCCTAGAGAACAGAGCCTTCCATCACAGCCCTTAGAAGGAACCAATCCTGACAAGACTTTGATTGCAGACTTGCAGCTTCCAGAACTGGGAGACAATCATTTTCTATTGTTTGAAACACTCAGTTTGTGGTACTTTGTTATGATAAGCCTAGAAAACTAATGCAAGCTCTCTATAGTAGTTGTTCTTAAAATGTGGTCCTTGGACCAGCAGCATTAGCATCACCTGGGATTTGTTAGAAAAACAAGATCTCACACATGTGAGGCAAGCACTCTATCACTGAGTTAGATACCCTGCTTCATACTGCTTTTTAATAAGGAAAGGTAGGCGGGGGGTTAGGTGTGTGCTCAGTGGTAGAACACTTGCCTAGCAAGTGCAAGACCCTGAACTCAATCCACAGCACTTTCCAGAAAAAAAAAAAAAGAAACAAATCTGCCTGGTTTTAAAACTAAACTCCAAACCTCCACATGAGATTGTAAAGGTTGTGTCTCCCTGCTCACTCTTATCGTTTTGTAGCATTAAATAACTTCATGCTTTCTTTCCCTTTCAAAACTGGCTCTCAGAAGAAGATCTGCTCACCCTGTTTATAATGAATTTTCATCAGTTGATTACAGTTTACTATGAATGCTCCTCCTTCTAAGTCAAAACAGCTTTAGGATAAAGACAAGGCCTATAGCTATAAGTACAAAAGTCTTCCAGTGGCTATCCATTACCAGGTAGGAATACAAAGGGCTTTCTTATGACCCCTGAAATACCTAGGCCCAGGAACTACCTACCTTGGTTATTTGCAGAAACTTAGCATGTTTGCAAACCTCAGCTCTGTACCCCCAAAACAATCAACAAGTTCACATAACTACACTAATAAGGCAGGATTCAAATTTTAACATTAGCCAACCCTACATAAAAGCCCCCCAAACCAATCCACTTTCCAGACCTAGATAAGGATCTAGAAAATGTCCAAGACTCTGGTCCCCAGATATCTGAGTTCAAGTTCCTGTTTTGCCAATTAACTCTCTTTGATACCTCAGTCAATCTGTTTGTCCTTTCCTGGTCTCCATTTTGCCTCTGAAACAGGATCAGTCTTGGTCAGGGTGACCTCCAAGGTCCTCCCTTGCTCTGCTCTGGACTGCTCTGGATTCTCAGATTGTGTTGCATACACCTGGGATGGGGTCCAAGAATTCCTAAAGGGGTCAAACAGATTAACCATTGGGCTGGGTAAGTTCCAGGAAGGACTCAAAAATTAACCTGGTTACTCTTGTTTTCTCCTTTTTATTAATCTTTACCACGTATAACTCTGGTGAGGCATCATTCCTCTCCTGTCTCCATTGTCCAGGTACCATCCCCCTACCCTCCCACAAAGAGTGCTGCATTCCCCACCCCTAGAACTTTCCCTTCCCCCTATCATATTCTGCCAATCCTCACTCCCTCTATGAAACCCTCTCTGATTCCCCAAGGCCCTTTAATCACAGCTTCCTCAGATCACCTTGGTATATAGTCCTATACCTATTATATAGCTGACCTCTTAGGGTCATAGAGACCATCTCCTGTTAGCATCTTCTGCTTGGCTACTCCCCTTGGGATTTGAAACCATTCTGTGTTCGATCCTTTGTCCTATGAGCCTGGCTGGGCCTGACACAGTTTCATTGTGGAGGATATCTGAACATTTGAAATGCTTTTCACTGAACTGAAAACTAATAATAATAAGCCCTGGCTACTAGGAAATGTTCTTAAGTATTCAAAGCAATACCTCTCTTGTTACTCCTTGGATCCTCCTGGAATCACTTGAAACAGGCTGACAGCTTAACAAATGAGAATCCAGAGCTCATGGAGGTGAAGCAATTTGCTTAAGACTGGATTGGCAAATTGACAGTAGAACCTGAAACACATTCCAGAGTTCTTCCCTCCCCATCCAGGGCATTAGAGTGTACGCCATGTGGTGAAATCATAACTTTACCCTCCTTTAAGAAACTGCAGCTTGGGTCTGCCTCCCTATGAACATATAAAAACACATATACACCTGCACATATGCATGCATACACACAAGTTATAAAAATCTTTACACTGGCTCCAGCCTGATTGAGGCTTCATCCTTTCAGAATCTAAGACTATTTTTCTCCCTCTATTAGTATCTTTCTTTTAAAAAATATTTATTAGTGCATTATAGTTATACATAATAGTGGGATACGTTTTGGCATAATCATATATGCGTAGAATATAATTTGTTTCATTTTAATCCCCAGTACTTTCTCTTTCCCGCTTCCTGTTTCTCTTCCTTTACTCCTTCTATTTGTTTATTATTCTTTTTAATTGGTATTCTTTAGATATACATAAATGTGGAATTCACTGTGGTATATTTATATATGCATATAGCATAATTTGATCAGTTTCATCCCACAGTTCCTCCCTGTTCCCACCCCTCCTCCCTCCCCCCCGATTCCCTTCCTCCACTCCACTGATCTCCCTTCTTGGGAAGAATAACCCAGGGCAGTTCCCAATGAGCTCACAATGCATTTTCTCAAAGATTTTACAAGGAGCCAGGAAATGCTGCATTTGGCCCTCTGTGCTCTAATGAGCTCCCCTCAGACCCTTCCCTCTTCTCCCTCTGCAATGACTTGCCTATCAGGGAGAAAAGAAGGATGAAGGCTCTGGAGTGTGCATTAGTTTGCTAGTATGAACTCAACAAAATACTACAGGCTAGGTACTTTAAACAACAGATTTATTTTCAGATAGTTCTGGACTCTAGTAGAAGTCCAAGATCAAGGCATTGGCAGGTTTGGAGTCTCCTTCATCCTCTCTCCTTGGCCACTTCCTCGCTTGTCCTCATGTGATCTCTCTTCTTCGTGCTTGTATCTTTGATATCATTATGTGTGTCCAAATCTGTAATCTTCTAATCTTCTAAAGACATCAGTCAGATTGGATTCGGTCCCATCCACATATTTCATTTAACCTTAATGATTTCTTTGAAGGCTCTTTTTCAAGTACAGTTATGTTCTAAGATAGTGAATGTTAGGATTTCAACATATGAATTTTAGCAAACATTCCAACACACAGTGAGAAGTGGACTTCCCAGTAGAAATATTGCTTTTTCCCCTGTCCAGCATTCAAGAAACCATATTATCTCACCATAGCCACCACCTATGCCATTCAATAGGATCATGCAGGAATCAATACATTTACATGCTTATTCATATGCACATAACTATTAGGTGAAGGTGTGTATGAACAAATGCATTTATCCTAGTGTGTTTGGTTTGAGTGTGTGTGTGTGTGTGTGTGTGTGTGTGTGTGTTGTGTGGATATAATGTGAACATGCATGTGTATTTTCAGGTACCCTCCTACAAATATGTACATGTGTGGATGACTACATGGGTGGGTATAAATATTTTCTCATTCACCATTCACTCATCAATTCAACAAAGATGTACTTATGCTACAGTCACTGTAGAAGATTCTAGGAATAAATAAAACAAAGTGTGTGGATAGTGCACACCAGAATACATGAAGGTTAGACTTGTTTGTCAATACTGTGTAGGTGTCTCTGAAATCTCTGAACATATGTATGTATGCATCAGTGCCCAAATCAAGCTTGGAGAGTTCCTGACTGCATAAGTAAAGATACATCTTCTGTCAAACTAAAAGATCCTGCTGTGGGTTCTTTCCCCCAACTCTAAGGATCAGATTCAAGCAGCCTTCCTGGAAGCCTGAGGCAATTGAAGCATCCTCTGTCCACTGCTCTCTTATGTTGGAGACCTAGAATGCTGGGTCCCAGCCACTCTGCCCTCCCCACCCATAGGGTGGTGAGGCATTTCCCGATAACAGGGGACCCAGAGTCCAGGCCACTGGGAGCCACCACCTGAGCTTCACGTGGTTTTATGGTTTCACAGTTAATGTTTTGCCTTGGGTTATTTCTGCTTTAAGAGTTCAGCCAGAAAAGGCAGGAGAGAGACAGGGGCAGGGGAGATAAGGTGCCAGGTCACCTGCAGGAGGCACTTGCCTTAGCAGTCACCTCTGGCACCACAATACTTGTAGGGTTCCAGGTATACCAAAGGAGGGAGCCGCCCAAACAGGGAGAGAACAAGGGCTTCTGGGAACATGAGTGGAAAAGACAATCATTTGCAAATTGATCCGGGAGCCCAGCATCCCCTCTGCCACTTCCTAAAGGGCCTAGGAATACCCTCTACCAATAGCCAGCCAGCCTGTGCTTGGTCTCCCAGGATGAGTAGCTTACTACCTCCAAGATGCTCTCCTAAAAGTTCTCCTTTATACTGAGTACTTCCATTCATTGATTCTGCTTTCCCTCTCAAAGAAATTAAATATCCCTAGGAATAACTGTCCTTAAATTAATGTGTCTAGAAGATTCCTGTTTTAAATGTTAATAAATAACCTGGGGAAACATTATTACTTGATAATTTGAGTGCTCCTTCTTCCCATTTTAAGGCTTTTAAATCCCTAGGAACTCCTGTTGAAAGATAGGTAAATATAAAAATATTATGCTATGTATATATACATATATATGTATACTATGTTTATATATACATGTATAAATGTACTTTATACATATTTATGTATCAATATCATAAAATATATATTTTACATGTATATATATATATATTATATGTACTATATAAATTTTATATGCCACCAGTTATTATTTACTATACTAGGCACCATGTGCAATATACACAAACTCTTTCTTAATCTCCCCTATACTACAGAGCATTAGTATCTCTATTTTATAGAGGAAAAAAGTAAGGGATTAAGTACTTTGAGTGAGACCTCCCAGTTAATGAATAAAATTCAAACCAAACCAAGGTCATTCTGATTTTAGGCCTGTCTTCTTAAGTGCTGTTCTACAATCTTTCCTATGCCTTGAATATAGTAAGTCTAAAAAATGCTTAATAAATTATTTAATAAATTAATGTACTAACTTATCCATTCCCAATAACATACAGCATGAGTGAGTTTATCACATCAGTCAGCTGTATCTGGAGTGAAAGATGAATTTTCATGTGAAGAAAAGAAACAGTCTGGGGCCTGGTCCACTTCCCAGAAGACAAGGTCTTTCAACTTCAAGGCATTCTCAGAGTAGTTGTGTCAGGAGATGAATGAAAATAAATGCAGTAGGCTTCTGAGTTTCTCCTCTGAGTCCATAGAAGAATCTGAGTCTTTAACCTAGAAATCTTTTATCCTCCATGTCCTCTCTTCCATCAATATCTGCTCAAATGTCACCTTGTCCCTACAGCTTATGCTCCCATTTATTCCCTCAAGGCAGAATTATTTCTCCTTCATTTGTGTTCCTGTTGCCTTTCATAAATACCTTGAGCACAACACACCACACTTCATACTGCATTTATGTGTTTAACT
This sequence comes from Marmota marmota marmota, assembly GCF_001458135.2. Lineage (NCBI taxonomy): Eukaryota > Metazoa > Chordata > Mammalia > Rodentia > Sciuridae > Marmota > Marmota marmota. The sequence goes on from NW_025999898.1 coordinate 2,644,079, forward strand.
ATCTAGCTCCTAGGCTATGAGATCCTCAAATGCTGAGCTATTTAGTCTTTGAGCCTAGCACAGTGCCTTGCAGAGTCAGCATTCAGCAAATATATGCTGTGAGTGAGTCAGGGAGTGAGTGAGAGAGAGAGACTAGAGAAAGTGAGAGTCATCTTGCAAAAAGGAGGAACCCCTGAACCCAAAACATACCGTGGTTTGTTAGTATCTTACAAATGATATACAGGTTGTTATCACCATTTTGCTCCTGCCACAATGGTTGGCATGGCAATTCTCTCTTTTTGCCAGAGTCCTCCAGAGACCTCCCCACAATTCCTAGTGAAAACTGAGTCATGAATCATCTGCCAGGTACCTTCACCAATCCAGCAGCCACTAAGGTAGAGGATTCCTTCATCACATCCCTCTTCTCCACCTCAACAACTCTCTCACTCTGCCTAGTGAACCCAGAGGCACCCCTAGCACCCTCTGAGGTGTCAGAGCAGGAAATCAGGGCCGTGGGGCAACTCCTTAGTGCTGACCTTCCCGTGATCTCATAAGTGCTTCCTTCATGGGTTTAAACAGTCAATAATTCACCAGCCTGTAAAAGATAATAATGGAGTAGAAAAACTCTCTTTTATTATTTTTCCTACCATTTGCTGTTAACCTACTATGGGCCAGAACAGCACATGGTATCTGATAAGATTATCACACTGAATTCTCAAGATAATAATTCCCTATGAGATAGATATTATCAGGGCCATAATAGGAATTTGGTGGACCCTAGGCACTGTTGCCTTCAAAGGCCCCTTCCTCCATTAAAAATACTAAAAATTCTATTTCACAACTTCACTGGCTTAAAAATACTAAGATTGTCGTAATATTGTATATGAAGACATTGTCTTTGATGTAAAAGTTCACTTTTTATTCTTCTTTGAAATTGATACCTTGCACAAGCTCCTAAAAATATCACATGACCTAGATGGGCCTCCTATGCCCATCATTTTACAGATGAAAAAAAAACGAAGCTTAAAATACAGAGCTAAGAATGGTAGAAATATACTTATGATCAATTGTTTTTAGGCAAGAATGCCAAGACAATTCAATGGAAAAAGAATAGTATCTTCAACAAATGGTACCAGGATAGCTAAATATCTACATACAAAAGAATAAAGTTGAACACCTACCTCACACCATATACAAAAATTAGAATGGTGTCAAAGATTTAAATGTAAAAGCTCAACTATAAGCCTTTAGAATAAAACATAGATATAAATCTTCATGATCATCCAGTGTCTTATATGACATGAAAAGGGAAAGCAACCATAGGAAAAAAATTGGCTAATTGGACTTCATAAAAAAAAATTGTTTAACTTGTGCTTAAAAGAACACTAGAAAGTGAATAGAAGGACTGGGAGTATAAATTAGTGGTGGATCATGTGCTTTGCATGCACAACACTCTGAGTTCACATTCCAAGGAGGTGGTGGGGGGAAGAGAAGAAAAAGGTAGGGGGAGATAATCCTCAGAATAGCAGAAAATATTTTCAAATCTTATATCTGATAAGGGTCTTGTACACAGAATATATTAAGAACTCTTGCAACTAAAAAGACCACAAATAACCTAATGTAAAAATGGCCAAAGGGGGCTGGGAGTGTAGCTCATTGGCAGAGCGCTTGCCTAGCATATGCAAGGCCCTGGGTTCAATCCCCAGCTCTGGAAACAAAAAAAGTTGGGTGAAGTACTTGAATAAACATTTCTACAAAAAAAAAAAAAAAAAAAAA